>NC_071260.1:10931149-11231149 GCF_023375685.1 Ictalurus furcatus | reverse complement strand
AGAAATAAAATCAGACCACTTAAGTTTAATGATAACAGAAGTATATGTTAAAGTTTTACACAAACACACACAATCTCACAGATACACACACTTCAAGCTTGGCTCAAAGGACCTGACAATTTTAATTGGAGTCTAAACAGCACCAGTCAAGACTGAGTGGCAGAGGCTTAATCTGCGTGGCAGTGACACATCGTCCATCTTCTTGAAAAAGACACACACTTTTCTCAGAATACTGGGAAAGGAAGGGAGAACTGTGAAACAAAACATCACTGTTTAGTCCTGACATTTAATTTTGCAAATAAAAGTTTTTTGTGATTTCAAATTCTGTTCTAATACTGTAACTGAGCAGCTTACATTTAAGCTTTTTGTCCATGGTACCATCTGATTGGTTGAAACTGAGAAGTTAGAATAAATTGCCTGTTATTTTTGGCTCTCACGCAGAGTCTATTATGCCAACCTGAAAGAACTATATACACACACAGCCTCTGTCTCATGAGTTGCACACTATAAGTGGTCATGATCAGACCTACAATTCCTGGGGAGTTTAGTTCCAGCCTTACATGTGCTAACACATGCTACATATCATCCAGCTAATAAATGTCTTAAGAACCATTGAACACTTCATCTTGGGTTGTTTAAACTTAGAAGCAGAACGTACATAGTAATTCTCTTGGAGTCTAAACTAGCCACCACATGACCACATGAGGAATAAACAGGACTAAAAAAAAAGGGAACCTATACCCTTATTGGTTGCCACTGTATAGTGATATAGTATAGTGATAACTTGATCCTTACCATATAAAGTATACCAGTAATAGATAAATAATTATTAGTTATTGTATTATCATACATATTATACTCTAGACAACAAATCAATTCAGGGTATGAGACACACCTGTTCACAAACTTTTCTGTGCTTCTTATCAGTTTATGTTGTGGTGCTGTGTGCCAACATTTATGTGATTCTTCTTCTCAGTGGTCAAAGATGATAGGCCTATCAGCTGAACAATGGGTTGTGCCACCTAGTGTGCAGGCATAAAATGCATTCCCGGTCAGTGTCACCTATCGTGCAGGTGTGAATTAGCCAAAGGCGATCAATCGTTTTGCGTTCGGTGTGAAAACATGGTTTGCCGGCGATTTGCTTTGCTTTATCGCGTTGCAATCAGTGTGAAAGGACCTTTAGTCTGAATGAGGGACGTCATCATAGAGCCCACTTGAGGAGTTTCGCTTCGAGGCATCAAGCATTCTTCAACCTTGTGCTGCCCTGGTGACTAATGTACAAGGATCTATTTGATTCATTGATGTTCCAGTAGTGTCTGGCAAACTAAAAATGCTTGAGTTTGTTTTTGGATGAGAGTAGAGGCTTTTTTCTTGAAACCCTTCCAAACAACTTGTGGTGACGTAGGTGACTTCGGATTGTAGTTTTAGAAGCAGAACATTCATAGTAATTCTCTTGGAGTCTAAACTAGCAGCTTTATGTAGATCAAGTTCTTAATCAAAGAAAAACTCCATGTTATCGATTCATAACATTTATTATTATTTATTATTATTATTATTATTATTATTATTATTATTATTATTGTCCTGATGGTGTAAATGGGCATTTTCAATGCTTGTGCTGTTTTCTTAAAGCCACTTCCCATTTTATGAAGCTCAACAACCTTTTGCCACACATCACAACTATATTCCTTGGTCTTACCCATTGATATGAATAACTCAAGGAATTTAGCCTATGTGTTACCTCATATTTATACCCCTGTAAACAGGAAAATTTCCTGTTCTTAGTCACCCAGGTGTAAAATAAATTGTGGGAAAAAATATCAGTGGGAATATACTTCAAATATATTTCTCATATGAATTAATGGTGGTGCCAACAATTGTTGCACACCTACACTTAACAAAGATGATTTTTTGGATAAACCTGTGCTGTGTTTGCAGTCGTTTGATATCCATTTTTGTGATTTTTTTGAACAACAGATCAAAACCTTAAACAATAAAGACAATTTTTCACAGTCTTCTTTGCTCATATTTACCAAGGGTGCCAATATTAGTGGAGGGCACTGTACCTGACTGTCAGTGTGTTGTTTGAGTGTATCAGGATGTGTTGGTGTCTCAAAACAGGTAGAGAGAACAGGCATGATGAGTCCCAGCCAGACCGCCCACAATTCTAGGATCTCACATGGCAGGTCCACATGCACCTTCTGCCTCTGTGACTCCAAAGTGCTCTCTGCCATTTAATAAAGATCTGTGGTGAGTGACTCTCTCTCCAATGAAGAACTGCTCCTAGGTATACGCCTTTCATGAGAAAGGCTTAATGTGTCCAGCAGGTCAAGGTCTGTGGCCCTTCTGCTGGGATGAGAAAGTGCCTCTGTTGACCAAGCCTGAGGTTCAGCCACAGGCTGATAATCCATTACTGACAGTGCCTTAGGTCAAACAGGCCCAAGAGAGCCACAGCTGCAGCACTCTGCAATCCCAACATCATCCAAAGATACTGGAATTGGATGTAGCAGCCCACATTTTGCTAGTTTTGAACTTTGATTTGGTATGCTTGTGACATTCAGGTTAACCTCAAGAAGCAACTGTGTTCTGGGGCGATGGGCACATAGAAGTATACATAACGCAGGTCCACTGATGTGATCTGTGGCTCAGGGCTGCATGGCATTTACAATGTATGAAATCTTTAGTATGCTAAAGGGGAAGAGTAATTCAGTCCTCTCGGATCTATAATAGAATGAAAACTGCCGTCCATCTTCTGAACAAGAAAATAAGAACCCCTTGTTCTGAATGGTGTGGTCTAATTTTTCTATTGCACCTCTGTCCAAATGTCTTGTGTCAGAGTGGCCTGAAATCCGTGGTACAAACTGGAGGTTCTACAGTTTCAACAAACTTATCAGGACACACTGATCTGATATAGTTGCTGCCCAATAGGTGATATTTCTGGCTATGAAGAATCCTACCGGCAGCCCCTGCCCTTCAAGCGTAGTCCAAGGGGGATTTTTTCATGGTAGGGGGTGTTACTTAGGTTCTGACCCACAGGGTGGATCAGGGGGACTTGCATATGCTAGGCCCTGGGTGCATGGTTCTGTATATTTTTGATGAGGCCCTTCGGAGGTTGTCAGGTTTGCATTAATTTGGTCAAAGGTAACCTAGTGGTGCCATGTGGCCAGTCTGTGCTGTTCACTTTGTGATTTATATAGCCTGAACTCTCCTCTGGTGCCTCTTTGGCAGCAGGCCCAAACAGCAGCCCAGGTACGCAGGGCAAACTTTGCAGGGTTGCTTTGCATGGGTTGTTTTGTGTCCAGCCACAGCTTTGCTGTCAGAAACAAGATTTCAATCAACCCTGTAGCAAAGAAACTGACCTCTACTATTTGGAGCAGCTTCTCCAATGGTAGCTGGAAAATCACCAGAGAATTGCCCATGCACGTCAGATGTGAATTACTGTCATAAGCTCTAATCAACAAGTCATCAGGACATGTGGTTGGTGGTGTAGAGGCAATGTAGGGACATGCACATTCAGGCCCTGTTAGCACAAATAGCTCTGGTAAGTATGATGAAAATAGGGAAACACAAACACTCCTAATCCCTTATTCGGGAATGAGCAGCTCAGTAGGAATTCGGTTGGAGGTGTACAGTAGGGGCAGACACACTCCTGTTCCGTAACCTGGAGTGACCCCCCTAAACAAGACCACTCTAGCTATCTTAGACACTGCAGAGTGTTAGCTAGCAATCTAAGTTTGCAATTAGAGAGCACTCTAAACTAGCAAGACACAGCCCAACACTCTGACAGAGAATGAACTGGATACATTATGTGCAGTGGAGAGAAGTAGATAAAAACAGGAGCCATTGTCTCTGACCATTGTGACAAGCTGCACAGGATAACACAGGATACAGACTGACGTGGTGTGAAGGTATTTATACGTCACTGTCAATTTGTGACTTCACTGAAATTATCGGCATGCATGTGCACATGCCCAGGAGTATAACCAGGTGTTCCTGCACCTGGTGGTTATGATTATAAGCTACTTTCAGCTAATGTAGCTATTTTATGGTAAGCTAATGCCAAATAAATAGCAGAATAGTCTTGTAAAATATAATACATATGTGTGGTTCAAATTGAGCAGTAGATGCG
The DNA here is from genome assembly GCF_023375685.1 of Ictalurus furcatus. Lineage (NCBI taxonomy): Eukaryota > Metazoa > Chordata > Actinopteri > Siluriformes > Ictaluridae > Ictalurus > Ictalurus furcatus. Next base: position 11,227,020 of record NC_071260.1, on the reverse strand, counting down.
CATAGATTATGTAATAACAAACCATAATGCAAAAACTATACATTGCTTCACTGACATAAGACCAGCTACAGACTTCACTTTTTTCCCCCACTACATTGCTGCTGTCTTTGCCCTCAGCTGTCCTGTAGTAACGGCCTGGCGCTGTTGCCACGGCAACACCAGGAAAACAACACAGGCTTTAATTAGCTGTAGGAGCAGGCACACAAACCAGAGATAATGGAGGAGAAAATGCAACAAGCAGACATACATGTGCGTGTGGTTTGAAAAAGGAGAAACTGAAGTGGTTCCGAGATGAGAATAGTGTTACACACTTACATAGACACACACATGATAAAATATGGATATAGACACCTTTAAATATGAACACACACACACACACACACACACACACACACTACTCATACCATACAAAATGGACACACACACGCACCACAAAATAAGAACACACACTTACACACACCATCAAATATGGACAGACATTTAGACCTACTATACAATATGAACACAAACACACACGCACACTCTGCTAGATGGACTGACAAGCTCACAGGCTACACCTTCAGCACTTGGACAGATTGGCATTTAGGCCACACCTCCTTCACCAAGGCTGATGGGCTTACAGGCCACACCTCCTTCACTAAAGCTGATGGACACACCTCCTTCACTAAGGCTGATGGGCACACAAGCCACACCTCCTTCACTAAGGCTGATGGACACACAGGCCATGCCACCTTCACTAAGGTTGATGGACATACAGGCCACACCTCCTTCACTAAGGCTGATGGGCACACAAGCCACACCTCCTTCACTAAGGCTGATGGACACACAGGCCATGCCACCTTCACTAAGGTTGATGGGCATACAGGCCACACCTCCTTCACTAAGGCTGATGGGCACACAAGCCACACCTCCTTCACTAAGGCTGATGGACACACAAGCCACATCTCCTTCACTAAGGCTGATGGACACACAGGCCATGCCTCCTTCACTAAGGTTGATGGACACACAGGCCATGCCTCCTTTAATGGGACTGACAGGTACATAGACTGGGCCTGCGCTTGAAATTGCGTACTATGACAGTACCTACTGCATTCGATTCAGTACCTCCTGCTCGCCTGTTGATACAGTACGTACTGATCAGTATATGTGTGCAGCACGAATACAATCTGGACATACTACATCCACCATGTTGGCATTGTCATGTGACTTACTACTTAAAAAGAGCCGACACGTTGCCTTATGGGATAGTGCAGTATCTATTGCTTCCACCCTGCAGAATCGAGGAGGAAGCAGTAGACCATCCGGGTATTTCTCGCCTACTGTTTTATGAATACTGAGATCTCGGACATACTATTCCTTTGGCATACTGCCTTTCATCTACTGTATAGTAGGGATATTTGGATGCAGACTGGGACTATCAGGAACACAGTCTATGTCTGCTTCTTTCTGATAGGCAAAAAAGCCATGCCTCGCTAAAACCAATGAGGCCATACATCTTTCACCATATGGAACTGAAGGAGGAGAGAGACAGAGCGAGAGACAGCCAGTGAGAGTGAGAGAGAGAGAGAGAGAGAGAGAGAGAGAGAGATGTGTGGCAATGGAAACGTAGTGGATAACATTTCAACTGTACATAACAATACTACAGAAATGTGCTGGTGGTATTGAGCTTTATTGGTGCAGTGACATGGCACATATTGAGATGAATGCACCGTTTCGAACTGATGAATCTTTACACCGTATTTGCAGATCAAGGCAGGTTATTTGTCTGGGTTCACGACTCATCACCCTTGGATGCTACAAATTGAATGTCACAGTCACTGTGTGTAACTGGTTTGATATAAATGCATGATCAGGACCAAGTGATCTTTACTGCAGGCCTATGCCTGTGTGTGTGTGTGTGTGTGTGTGTGTGTGTGTGTCCATCTGTGCTAGCAAGTCAGATGGGCCACAGAATGTGCTGAATAAATCATGAGGTGTGTGCGAGACGTTCCAAGTAAAGCATTAGCGATGGCAGCGCAAAAAGGGCTCCAAATCCATGCTTATTTGGTCCGTGGGTCACTGATATTAATCGACATGGTCACGAAGAACAGGCGGAAATGTAAATCAATGTGTTCTGACTCATCAGAAGCTTCACCAGCAGTGCTGAATCAAAGAACGTGCCAAGAACAATTAGCATGTGACCCATCATATTTGCATGCAAAAGAGAGAGAGAGAGAATACAAATTCATCATGATATAAGGCTAGATTTTTTTTATAAAGGTTTCCAGACTTTCCATTCTAGTTAACGCACAAATTAAAATTCCCCATAACACTGTGCGTTTTCCCTGTATGGTCAAGTGGGTGTGGCTTCCTGCTTCAGCTTACTATTTGGCTGAAGAGTAGCCCCGCCCTCCTGGCTTCTCCGTACTTAAAAGGGTTGTGACATACAGCATCACTCTGTAATGTTTGTAACAATACAGCTGCAAGAAAACACAATGAAATGCTCCCCAGACCACACGGCTATTAAGACAGAGTATTAATTTAATCTTTTAGTCGAGTCAAGCACGTTAAGGAACTAATTGTAAGAGCTGTTGTGGTAATGCCTGATGAGGCCATCATGAAGTCTAATGAACAGAAGCTTTCAGTACATCTCTCTCTCCTGAAAGCTCATTAGGCTTTCCTGATAGATATCATTAGTATCTAAACTTTAGTTGGGAGACTTGTGTGGGCAAGTGACAAAATGTGTGTGTGTGTGTGTGTGTGAGAGAGAATAATACACATTTTGAACAAATGCTTTCTCATGTAGAAGCAATAACACTTGTACAGAAAACTCATTTCTTCTAATCAGTGACAAGCACGTCTTCATTTGCGTACTTTCTGCAATCCTTTATGCAGAGGGCAAAATAAACAATGATAACAATAGACGCGCAACAAGGGGGAAAAAATCATGACAACTAGCGTGCTAAATAATTAATGTTGACGTTTTTCATCTGTGCATGGATAAACAGACAGCACAAACATTGGGTATGCCTGGCAGTGATGCCGGGGTTGAGGAAGGGTATCGTAATTTGCTTTACCAGAGTAATTAGCTGATGGAGGAGCTCCATTTCAGGGAAATTCTCTGTGGATTCACTAATGCAGGCCAACAACCTCCGTTTCATACGGAACACAACACTTACAGTTTCAATGGATGTGTTTGGTGATTTTTTTCCATTTAAACTTTCCTCTTTACAGCACAGCAGGATAGGCTTATATCTACTGCTTGAGTTCTGAATGAAGAGCTGAGGGAGAGAGAGAACTGGTAGGTAATGAAATGAGACTATCATAGCAAAGAAAAGAGATATTTGTAAAATAAAGGTAGGAAAAGTAAAGTAATATGTTAGTTTTAAATGGCTAATTTTCTGCAGGCGTGCCATAAAGAGCAGAGAGGTTAGAGTGATTCCAAGGGTTGTGGTAGTCAGGGGACCCAAAATAACCCAAGTAGCAACATTTGTTCAAGTTTGGGTTCTCAAGGGCTCACTGAATGGTTGATGTGACCGAAACTGTGTAACTCATATACAACCCCAATTCCAAAAAAAAGTTGGGATGCTGTGTAAAATGTAAATAAAAACAGAATACAGTGATTTGCAAATCTTAAACCCATATGTTATACACAATAATGGTGTGAGGCGAACGTGCTGACCACTAAGCCACCGTGCGCCCCCCATGCAGTGATTTCCATTACAGAATTATGCCTGTTTTTAATGCAGTGTCGCCTGAGGGCCCGAACATCACGGGCATGCAATATTGATTTTCACCCTTGTCCATTGTGCACAGACATCTCTAGATTCTCTGACTCTTTTGATGATATTATGTACCGTAGATGATGAGATATTCATAGTCTTTTTTATGTTGAGGAACATTATTCTGAAATTTTCCACAAATTGTAGACGTAGTTTTTCACAGATTGGTGAACCTCTGCCCATCTTTACTTCTGAGAGACTCTGCCTCTCTAAGATACTCTTTTTATACCCAATCATGTTACTGACCTGTTGCAAATTAACCTCCAGCTGTTTCTTTTTAGTAACACTTACTTTTCCAGCCTTTTGTTGCCCCGTCCAAAATTTTGAGATCAGCAAATTCAAAATCACCTTTTTTTTTTTTTTTTTAATAGTACATTTACTCAGTTTAAACATTTGATGTGTATTATATGTTCTGTCATGAATAGCTCATGGGTTTATGAGATTTGCAAATCATTGCATTCTGTTTTTATTTACATTTTACACAGCATCCCAACTTTTTTGGAATTGGGGTTGTACCATGGCCTTCACCAATTGAACACTTATGGGAGATTTTGGACCGACATGTTAGACAGCGCTCTAAGCCTCCATCATCAAAACACCAACTGAGGGAATATCTTTTAAAATAATGGTGCTCATCAATCCAGAGCAGTTCCAGAGACTTGTAGCGTCAGTACCAAGGTCTAGCGGTGGCCCAAAACTTTACCCAAACACTTTATATGCTACCATCTGTAAAACAGCAACTAAGCAAGAGACAGCGCAGTGAATAGGAAGGCACACTTTTTAAAAGTCCCTAGGAGAGATTAGATTACAAGAAGCATTTGGAATGTCAAGAGGAATTTAGAGGCCAGGTTTCATTCTTTCAATTCTAGGGGTCAGAGGTCAAAAGAGTTAAATATAGAGCCTGGTAAGAAGAGAAGAGAGCTAAAACACAAAACCTGCTTAACCAGTCAAGATGTTATCATCATTGTAAAATGTCATTCAGAGAGTCTTGCCATATTGCATGAGGGTTGAAATAATGATAGCTATATAGGATAACACTTTTACATAAGCTAGTCACAACCTTATATAAACCCTACAGAATGTACAACTAAGTATTCCAACAGGCATCAGCTTGGATAACGATGGCTTGTGCATTTTTTTTCCTCCCATTTTCTCCCCAATTTGGTCATCTGCCAATTCCCACCCATCAGCCAGCTCTCTACTATTATGCGGCAGCTACCAACTCGGGAGATTCAAGGCGAAAATGTGCTTCCTGCAAGATGAGTAAAGCCAGCCAACTGCATCTTTTTAAACTGTTATTCATGGTACATAAAAGGGCATGACACACACACGGAAAAAAGTGATATCTACCCTTTTCTGCGTATATGATCTCACAAATGCCCACAATTAGCTAGTGTTGCTGTGATCGACAAAGAAGACAGATTATGCCATCCCTCACACCAAAAGAGGATGACTAATTTAGCTCTTTTGTCTCTTGGCCATGGATATCCATGTTATTGTTTAAAATATTAAATAATATTATTATTTTAAATATTATTAATAAATACCCATACCCATGACACTTTCATAACAGAGTTATGTATACAGACAAAGGAACTAGCCGAGGGCTCTATGACCTTCTCGTATAGCTCAGAAATATAATAAAGCTATGTCAATAAAAATAAATAATCTGTTATCTGACCCAGGTGTTATATCAACTTGACATAGGAATTGACAAAAGCCGACACAAGTACAAAAATAGTTATGGTTTATGTCAGTATTCAGAAATCTTTTATATAAGTTTCATGCAGACATTTGAACACCATGGGTGTTATTCAAAGCAGTTATTGGAATTGTTTTGCATAATAACATCTTTTTTTTTATGCCATACTGTAATATATTTGTAGCGTGATGTGAAAATTATGGAATTGATGCTGCTTACCTTCATGCCAGTGTGTGTGTGTCTGCAATAATGTGATCCTAAGTGTATAGTCACAGGAAGTGACCACTCATTCTCTCGGCTCTAATTCTGGGTGGCCATCAACCTCCAATCAAACCCGCCTTAAACAGAACCCTCAGCGCGATGACCAAAGTGGGCGAGAACTAGAAATTTGGCCATCTTAATCCCTTGATCTAAACTTTATGCAGTACACACTTGTCCTACAAATAGCTCAGATGATAGAGGGTTTGTGTAATAACCCTCATCACAGACCTATCCATATCAGCTAGTTATGACAGATCTATTATAGTTACTTTCAGGTTTGTGGGTTATTGGTCCCAGCAGTTGAGACAATGTGACCACAACCAGGTCCCCATTTCAGAGCAGTCCTGGATAACTTAACCCGAATATAATGAGAGGCATAAATGAAACGTGAAAGGGTGGCTGAGAGGAAGTGAACCCTGAGATTAGTCCCAGAAGTGTGCAAGGGCAGAGGCAGCACCAGTGGGTGAGATGTTAAGTGTGAATTTCCATGTGGTGGCAAATGTTGTGCTGAAAACTGTATTACTGAATCCTGAACTAGGCTAAATGATTGTTGTGTTGTTTTTAAGGGCTTAACAGCAACCACTGCTACATCACATGAGGCACTGTACAAAGAGATGAGTGTCAAGAACATCTACTATGTGAAAATGGACTGGGATAAGTGTGTAACACTACTATGCCACTATTTGTATCTATGTCTATGTATCTATATTCATACCTGTATCTGAAGTTGAACCAGAAGTGGGTGTAAGCACTAGAAGGAAAACACAAGGCTGCTGGAAAAAGAAGTCATAATTCATTAACACATTATTTCACTGTAAGTGTTTTATTTAATAACAATCAAGAACAACATACAATTTATTTTTGTCTTTGTTTTTTCTTTTTTGGAAACCTATGCACAGCTCATGGTCTACATGCACTATATGGAGGAAATGTTAAACTGCAATTGTATTTGCACAAATGCCACACAAAGCGAGCACAGGCACAAAGACTCCTAAAGGGCCCTGGACTGCTCACAACGATGGCACCAAACAGCACATTAAAAAGAACAGAGCAGAGCATAGAGTCAAAGTTTGAGTTAATCCACAGCCAGTGGACACACATCATGCATGGGAGATCAAGGCCAGAGGAAATCCGCCGCTCAAGCTTGGTTCTGGAGCTCTGCCACAGCCATCAACAACCTCAATAGTATGCCTCCTGTCCATATCAGTATTTGTATCTGTTTAGGACACATTATCTGTTCAAGCCGAATAATGTATTCGTATTTGGTTACATCCCTAGACTGGGAGAAAAGTAAAGGGTATGGGAAATAATCTCTTCGCCATCAAAATCAATCTCATCAAATGATATTTTTTAAATGACTGAATGCCAGTACTATGTGTAGAACTGCATGTCCATCTATGGCTATATAGTATCAGGGTTAAGGAATGATATTCCAAAAACCACTTGAACTGCTGCTCATGTCCATTGAATACTTTGTCTGTAAAATTTCTAAACTTTCTGATGGTTTGAAATTTTTCCAACCTGATTTTATGAATACAGGTTTGAACAAACAAGTGTTGGATTTTCATTTAATTTTATACTAACACCACTCCTGAACCTAGACTCTTATATGTGCCAGGCCCTTTAACATTTACGTACACAACATGGCAAAAAGTACAGCATGTGGATACCTGACCATCACGCCCATATATGGATTTTCTATAACCTGTTAACACAAAGTTGGAAACACTATTGTATAGGATGCCTTTGTATGCTGTAGCTTTACAGGTTCCCTTCACTGGAACTAAGAAGTCCAAACCTGTTCCAATATGATGATGCTCCTGTGCACAAAGTAAGCTCCATGAAGACATGGTGTGCTAAGGTTGGCGTGGAAGGACAAAAAAATGACCTCAACCCCAATAAATACCTTTGGGATGAACTAGAACACCGATTGCACTCCAGACCTCTTTGCACAACCCCTCTAACCCCGGAACTACATTCCAAAAGTAATGGAGGTTATTATAAGAGCAAAGGGTAGACTAAGTGTGAAATGGGGTGTTCAAAAAACACATATGAGTGCCACAAACTTTAGGACATATAGTGTATCAAAGAGGAAGCTATTAACCCTAACTATGCAAAAGCAAAAATAGAATGCAACCTTAACCTTCATATCTTTTCATGCACTTCCATGCATAGAGTTGTGCAAAAGAAGCAACACTTGACCATACACTTTACATGGAAGTCATTATTCTTAGGGTCAACCCTCCCATCTGTCCTCAGTGTAAGATGAGCAGGGAACCAAATAACCAATTTGCACATTCCAAGGTCATGGAAATCCCAATTGTCCCAAGACCACATGGGACATGTAGGTTGTCTGACATTAAAACCAACACATGTTCAGGTCATGTTTGAGCTTTTAACACATGAAAATCCACCAGTGATGTTAATTCCCTGCTTCCTGTGCCATTGCTGGTAATTAATTCCCAACATACATTTTACACATGGCATTTGGCAGACACCCTTATCCAGAGCAACTTACTGTACATTTATCTCATTTATACAATTGAGCAGTTGAGGGTTAGGGCCTTGCTCAAGGTCACAGCAGTGGCACTACTCACAACCTTCCGATCAGTAGTCCAACATCTTAACCACTAAGGTACCACTGCCTCAATTACCTGTGTAAATCTCATCATACTCATTAGTTGTAGCATAAAAATGATAATAAGTCTAGTTTTAATCCATGCTCAAAACAGTCCTGGATAAACACCAGAATAACAAAGTACAGAACACATGTGCACACACACACACACCTCCCGTGATGGGAAATTGCCACCAGCTGCCTTAATCTGGTTTAAACAAGAGTATATTATTGATTCCAAACCCCTCACAATCATCCTGTCTCTCTTAGGCATCCCCACCCCTAAACACACACGTAGTAGGTGTATTATTAAAGAGCAGCAGTGAGGTTAACCCCCCGGTGTAGAAAGGAGTCAGGCGCTTTGCTTTGCACGAGCTCCTTCAGGCAACGCCGGCACCTTGTGATGTCAGAAAGGAGGATATCAAAGACCATGACTGATTAGAGTCTGAGGGAAAAAAAAATCAATACAGTATTGAAACACAAAGAAAGAGAAGACAATGTAACTTCTGAGCGTTGACACGTGTGGTGTTCTTACAACAGCCTTAAAAATCTGCTTAATATTGTGTACAGGGTTTATCTTTGAAGCGGTCAATAACACTACTCAGAGAGACTAATACATGCAAGGCCATTCATCTGCTTGCACACACACACACGCACACATACACACACACCCCTTAAATCACCCACACAGTTAGAAATCAATCTCTCCCCTGGTGTTTCTCGTGGCAGATCATGTGGTTGCATCCTGCAAATTCTTTGTTTATATATACCAAGCACCTATTGATTAGCGTCTTTGCTAGACACTGGGAGTCAAACCCCTTAACATCACAGAAACACAAGATGCCTGCAGAGCCAAGGGTTCTTGGGTCAGCTAGCATTTATCATGAACATGTTAGTGGAATAAGGAATGTGATGATCTCTACATGAATACGGCCCATTACTTTTTACATTTACAAATTTTGCATTTGGTAGACGCCCTTATCCAAATCCAATGTCTTAACTACTGAGCCTACCACCACTACACCACATTACTTACCACTTTTAATCCATTGTGGAATAATGGCAATAAACTAATCCCAACTCAACCATGATGGGACATTACGGTCAGGAACATACAGACCAGAACTTGTAGGAGGGCCACTTCTGGCTCTAGCACTAGATTGTGTTTAGGCTATTTTGATCCAGACTACAAATGATGGCAAATGTGGCTGCCTCCATACAGGCCACAATGCAATGCCATTACCTTAGGCAAAAAGGGGTATTCCTAAACAACAGCATTTGTATTAGTCTGTAATAGTTTAGTAGCCCAAAGACTGACACTTTTCCTGTTTTCCTGCAACGTGTGAACATTTTGTTCACTTTCACGTCTCTTCCTGTTATCTCTGCAATCCCTTTCTGACAATCTGACATCCTTTTCTGTCTTTCTCTAGCATAGTCTCCTGGATTTGTCCACCAAAAACAAGGTTATCTGTGATCAATGGTACATATGCAGCTAATGTTCTGCTATCTTTGCCACTTGACCATTAATAAACCATCCATTGCACTCAATTATGAAGTATTTCCTGCTCATCAGACAGCTTAACAAGAGCAGCAGCCATTGTGAATCAATTCTCCTCATCGGAAGTGATGAGTGCTGCGTGCGCATCCTTTGAGCACACGTGTCTGATCAGTTGGCTGATCCGATCTCAGTTGATCTCCTCTCATTCTCTGTCTCTTTAGCGTTAGGTACAAGAATTCCATTTCACTAAGCAAATATGTCCAGCCTAGCATCAGTTTGATTTCTCAAATAGACCTCACAATCCATATCCAGGTTTACCTACTGAACAGTACCTTGTGCTGAACAAACACACACACACCGACAGTGTGCAGTGTGAGGCTCTGTCATTTCTATGAGACTGTCTGCTATGTAGGAAGGGTCACCATGATACAGATTCAACATCAACCACATTGTTTTCATCCTCTCTAAGGCCCTGCACTGGCTGGGTGTATTAATTACACTGAACAGGAGACCACACATTGCTTACATCTGGAAGAAAATGAGCACTAACTAAGGCAGTCCAGTAACACATGACAGGTCCTTTATCACAGATTTAACAGGAAGTATTTGGGTTTAGGATATGTTTTAAAATGTTAGTGCTGTTTTGAGTAAATATGACTTGGTTCTCAGAGTGAACCTTTATTATCCATTCAGTTTGTAGATATGGCATAGAGTCGTGCCATATTCAGGCTTACTGTATGTATCCCACCACAAGGAGCAAGAGTAGATCAGCTCCCACACAGAGGGGTCAACTTCTGCAACTTCAACAGTAAAGTGGCTAACGTACTGTATTACCAGTGCATGTCACATGTGATGCAATATTAAATTCCTGACAAGAAAGTCAGCAGTGTGTTTGTATTCAGCACTAGGGACGCATGGCTTCGTCTGGTAAGATCACCAATGATGTTATAGTGTCTGCCTTTGGCTTCCAAGGGGTTTAGCAGCATGGCTCAGTGAACCACTCAGTGTAGTGTAAAAAAATGAGGGATCCATTATGTGGAAGGAAAATCAACACCAACCCCAGAAATGAGATTTAGCAGAAATCCAGCTAACTCAGCAGACTATACCAAGACCATCATGTGGTATGGATATGGCAAACCACTCAACCATGCAAGTGGGACATAACCACAGTTCATTGGGCAGCTAGGGAAGTGGAATACTCTGTGTAGAGGCGGGGGCATGTGCTTTGTGTTTCGTTTTACGTTTGTGTGTTTTATGTTAAGTGAGTTATAGGACCGTTAGCGGACCGTCATCTGGTCCTTAGCCAGCTGAGAAGCTATCCCCCACAACATCGGCCGATGGCACTGGACTTCCTGGTGGACGGCTATGGCTCATCCCCTTTTCAGGCGAACAGCAGCGACTCCTCAGTTCTCCCCGGCAACCGCTCCAGCACTCCAGCACCACTGCCTCCTCGGTGCCGTGTTCCTCCCACACCCCACGACAGCGGGTCCCCCTCCTTCCTGGGTTTCAGCACCACTGTAACAAACTTCACAGATGGACAAGGAGGAGGTGGGAACCTGCTGAGCGTAAACATAAAGTTTAATAATAAATATAACTCAAACATAACATCCACACTCCTCCACACTCTGATACACAGATAGTAAAAGGGAAAAGCAATTACTGGATAACATGTTTACAGAGATACGGGTGGGGGGGGGGGGGGCAGGGGGGACGAGGGGGGGTATTGAACACGTCATTTTTTTCAGTAAATATATTTCCAATGAGCTATTCACATGAAATTTTCACCAGACATCAGTATTAACTCAAGAAATCCACACATATAAAGAAAACCAAATATTAAAGCCCATAAATTAAGTTATGTGTAATAAAGCAGAATGACACAGGCAAAAAGTATTGAACACATTAACTGAAATTTATTTAATACTCGGTGGAGAAGCCTTTGTTTGTAATGACGGCTTCAAGATGCTTCCTGTATGAAGACATTACTCGGCTGCAGTATTCAGGAGTGATTTTGGCCCATTCTTCTAAACATATTGTCTTTAAATCTTGTTCAATTGGATTCAAGTCAGGTGATTGACTGGGCCATTCTAACGCCTTGATTTTTTTCCCTCTGAAACCAATTGAGAGTTTCCTTTGCTGTATGCAGTGGATCGTGGTCATGCTGGAAGGTCCTCCTACGTCTCATCTTCATCATCCTGGTGGATGGCAGCAGATTCTTCTCAAGAATCTCCCGGTAAAGGGCTCCATTCATAGTTCCTTCAATTATATGAAGTGTGTCAGTACCATTCGATGAAAAACAGCCCCACACCATGATGCTTCCACATCCAAACTTAACTATTGGTATAGTGTTTTTAGGTTGATGTGAGGTGCCATTACTTCTTCAAACATGGTGTGTAATATGACAGCCAAAAAGTTAAATGTTGCTCTCGTTTGACCAGACTACACTCTCACAGTATTTCATAGGCTTGTCCAAATGAGTTGCAGCAAACTTTAAACGAGCTTTGACATGCCTTTTCTTTAGTGATGGAGTCTTGCGGGGTGAGCGTGAGCAGTGGAGTGCATTGCCTATTGTTTTCTCTGTGACGATGGTACCTGCTGCCTCCAAGTGTGTCTGGAGCTCTTTCTGAGTGGTCCTTGGCTCTTGGGCTATTCTTCTGACTATTCCTCTGACTCCCTGGTCATAAATCTTGCGAGGAGCTCCTGTGCGTGGCCGGTTGAAGACGGAGTAATGTTGCTTCCACTTGCGGATAATGGCCCCAATGGTGCTTACTGAAGGATTGAGAAGTTTTGAAATACGTCTGCATCTGATTCCATTGACATGCTTTGCAACAATAAAGTTCCCAAGGTCCATCAATTTACTAACCCAGCTGATATTAATTTGCACAGATAGGAGGTATAATTATGTTCTAATTACTTACAGATTTCAGCTGGTTCCTTGTCTTACCTTGCCTTGGAAAACTGCTTTTTTCTATGCGTGTTAAATACTTTTCCTGTGTCATTCCACTTTAGTATACAGAACTTCATTTATGGACTTTTATCTTGTGAATTCTTTCTATTTGTGGATTTCTTGAGTTAATACTGGTGCCTGGTGAAAATTTCATGTGAATATCCTCATTGGGAATATATTTGCCGGAAAAAATGCATTCCATACTTATTTTCCCCACTGTAACTAGCAAACAGCATTCATAGCATTTCACTAGCATTTTTACACTACTGTGTAAAAATACAGTCACCATAACAGAAAAGATGAAAGGAAATCTATCAGCTTTGGAAGACATAAAGCATAGTTACAAGCTGCTAAGCAGCTAAACCCCATGTGGTGTAAAGTATATTTGGTCCAACATGTGGAAAAGGTGAGAAAAAAAGGCAAACATACAGCACGTAGCCTTCGCCAGCAATATTTACTGAAAATACTACAGCCTATGTCTTAATAAGTGTTGATTGAAAGGTTTTGTCATGAAAAAGTATGTGCACAAGAAGGTACCTGGGTCTCATGATTTTTATTTATTTATTTTTTTACTTGCATAGGTCTAAAAACAGCATTGTTGAAAAATAGTGTCCCTAAAAATGCCGATAACCTGCTTTGCATTTCTAGATAATACTCAATAGTGGGGTGTTGTCATGATTTGTCCTTGAGCTAGTGCAGCAGTATTGTAGCATGCTTGGAAACCCGAAGTGCGAGCTCTTAGCGAACGCATGCTTTTGGGTCTTTAGTGACATTGACTTTGTTTACTTTGGATAAGTGCTTTTGTTTTGGTTTATGTCCTGTCTCCGCCCCTGTATTGTCATTGGTTGTTTCCCGTGTGTGTTCTCAGCTGTCTTGTGTTTCACCCCTGATTACGTTTGTCATTTAAACCCCTTGTGTCTCTTTGCACTTGTCATAGTATTAAATGTTATCACCGTACCAAGCGTTAGTACCCTGTTCCTGGTTTAGTTTCATGTTCTTTGACCTTGTTTCTCGTTTCTCTTTCTTGTTTCTAGTCAGTTTACGCCTGTTTGCCAATCGCCTGACCCACTGCCTGTTTCTTGACCTCGCCATTGTCTCCTGTTGTGGATTTATCTGCCTGTCTCTCTCTAAATACACTCTTATCTGCACTTGCATCCATCCTAACCTTCATTATGTGGATTACGTGACAGGTGTGATGCACTCTGTAGTTGATTATTTTCCTATAACAGCACTTTCTCTGTGTGCTTTATTCAAATTCAGCAATTTTCCAAGGATGAAATGTTTTTATTTATTTAAATAAAAACACCTTTTACATTTTATACATTTATAGACCCATTGATTGGTTTTGGATTGTCCATGAAATAAGTTTGTTTCTATCATCAGTTATGTCCATACATCTAGAAACACCACTCTCTCCCTCTTGAAGACTCGTGGAACAAGGCAAGGGACACGCTGGGCGGGGTGCCAACCCAGCGAAGGGCACAATCGCACACACACTACTGAGAATTTGGAAATGCCAATCAGTCTACAAAGCATTTCGAAGCATTGGGAGAACATGAAGGCTCCACGCACACAGGGTGGAGGCAGGCTTCGAACCCCCAACTCCAGAGGTGTGAGGCAAACGTGCTAACCATTAAGCCGCCCTGCAAAACCCCCCACCCCCCCTTGTTGTTACTATAAAAAAACATAATGTATTGGAACCAGTGCAAAAAATATATAGCTGTGATCTGCTTTGCAGCCAGGAGTATTGTCAGATCTGTGCTTGGTTCTGACTAATGAGAATTTGAGAATGAAACAGAGTTGCGGTATAAATAGCTGTAATATGTACATAAATAAGTCATTCTGCATTCATCTGTAATGTACCTATACAGTTACACTGTCTCACTGACACTAATATTCAAAGGGCTTTTTTTGCCGTTATTCCCCTGAACTTGTAATTGTATCTTATGTAATTAAAAGGGCAATGGCAGCAAAGATTAGAGCTCTCTAAAAGCCTTTGGGGAAAGGAGAAAAAAAAAAACACCCTTCTGTTGTGTCATTTTTAGAAATGATGATGATAATGATGATTACATCATATCAGCTATTCGCCTCTCTCTGTATCCGGAGGGTTTAGATTTTCTCAGGCACATCTGATGTCTGTTTGCTCCTCTTCCTTCCTTTTTGCTTTAATAACAGCAACCCAAAATTTCCCATAGGAAATTAGCTATTCTTAGCGGGCCTTCCTACAACAAAACACACACACACACACACACACACACACACACACACACACACACACACCGGCAATTTCAGTGAACTCCTACAACTTCAATCACACAAATTCTGGGACAAAGTAAAAGGCAAATGAATGGATTTTTATTATTTCCTCTAGAGAATGTGTGTGTGTGGGGGGGGGGGGGTGTAAATATTGCAGCTTAGTTCACAAAGGTTCCATGTAGGTTTCAGGATGTGAAACGAGTTGTGATTCAAAAAATGGTTGATGATAATTAAACAAAATTGATGCTGTATAAACACAACATTCATTCCACGCTCTCCAAAGTTCCAAGTGTATAGACAATCTCTTTTTCCTTAAGCGCCTTCATTTTATTGCTCACGCAATAAATGCAAACGGAGATGTCGTGACATGACATCAGTGTTTTTCCTCCCATCTTTAAGAAATTAGTTGACATTACTTAAAAAGGGGGAGCCTTGAAATCATCCTGTAGTATTGTGAAGTTCTAAGGTTTAACTATAACTGTTTATATGTAGTATACAGTGTTTAAATACACACACACACACACACGCACACACACGCACACACACATACAGAGGCACAAGGCACAAGCTGGGTGCTTGGAGCTTGGAGTGTGCTCTGGAGTGTGACATGGCATCAATGCACCTCAAGTATCATGCTCATCTCAGTTATCCAACTAGGATGTCAAAGGTTACAAAGGGTCAGTGGTCTTATATACTGCACTGACATAGTATAATGGAAAAAGGCAGCTAATGTTCTTCCACTACTAATTCATTCATTCATTCTCTCTCTCTCTCTCTCTCTCTCTCTCTCTCTCTCTCTCTCTCGTATCCTATGATGGAATATTAAAGCTGCATTCACGCCATGTTGTAATTCGCGTAATAACGAGATTCCGACTTGTAAAAAGCATTCAGGTAGAATGCATCCTCCTAGAACTCGTAATTACAATTTGTAAACTAGGAATTTTCGGAGAGCTCCGACTCGTACCACCTGACCACTGCAACATCATGCGGAAACACTCAAATTGGCGATGTTATCCCATCGTATGACATTTCTGTGTAATAATTTGTATAATTGACTATTATTAATGTCTTAATAATGCAAGACATACAATACTTTTTTAATGTAATTTTGCACTCGTCAACATTGTCATCTCACACGGATTCATTTAGTCTGAGGACGTGAACAGCTCCGAGCAGAAGGTCCAGGTTTTCATCTAGAAACTACGGAAAATTCCGACGTGGTATGAATGTAGCCTAATATCCCGATGGGCGTGGTCTGCTCCAGGATGACCCCGCCCCCATCGACAAGACAATAAATGGATTGGCGAGTATGAAGATGACGTAAATCACATGCTATGGCTTTTACAGTCACCATCTGTAATCTCAACCCATATGAACGATTTTGGACTGACGTGTTAGACAGCATACTTCACAACAAATCATCAAAACACTTATCGAGGGAATATGGTTTCAAAGAACTGTGTACGTTCCAGAAAAGTTCAAATCTACACCATCGAAGCTGTTCTGGCTCAAGTTTGTCTTGGCTCAACACTTTACTAAGACACCTTATGTTGTTTTTCCTGAGAATCCTTTATCTATCACTGCCACTGCTTCTCTCTTTCACAGTTCAATACTGCAGCCACATCCCCTCCTCTTCCTTGTTCTTCTTCTCTATCGCTCTCAATCTCTGTCTACCCTTCCTCCTGCTTTTTATTCCTATATTCCTCACTTCCTTCATTCCTTTTTCACATGCACCTATTTCTACATTCTTACCTTATTCACCCTTTCCCCATTATTAACCATCTTTGTATTTATCCCTTCCTTTCTCCCTTGTTTTCCTCTCGATCACATGCCTATTTTCTACATCCTTCACTCCCTCTCTTCTTTTTAAATATCTTTCCTTCAACCTTTTCCTGCATCCCTACACCTCTCTTTCTCTACTCTCACATTCCCTCACCAAATTTCGATATCCCCCAGTCTACATCTCACTCACTCTCTTTATCCACCCTTCTTTCCCTCTCTCTCCCTCACTTTGCTCTGCTGACCTGCAGTTTGAGACGGCATCAGGTGACACTCGATCCACTGAGCTCCAGCAGAATTCCTCTCTGTCACTCACTGTTAAATCCAGCACTATCCTTTTCATCTCTTCCTCTCCATACCACTCATGAAATATAAAGAAAGGGGTTAAGAGAAGGGATAGGATAAGAAAGGTAATACCATGAAGAAAAGAAGTATATAAGAAGTGCAATATAAATCGCCATTGTGTGTCGGCTTTATAAGAGAATGCTTCTGAATGAAATGTTTCAACCAGCAATTCATCTCGAACACTCTAGTCTAAATCCCATTTGGCAGTGGAGTGTATTTTGTGTGTGTTTGTAAGAGAGTTGTGAATGGTTGCATGCCGAATGTATCAAATCATTGCATTTAAAGCATAAAGTGTTACAATTTTAATAAGAATCAGCCATCGGTTTTAAAATCTGAGTGAGTCAGTTCTTTTTTTAGATGTAATCAAGCAGCTACCGCGCAAAAGATGCTGCAATGTGGGAACATAAACGCGAGATTTTCAAAAAGTGGTTTGCATATACTGTGGTATAGCTTATAGTATCAGAGTCTAAAATAGAAATACACTGAAAACATTGTGCTTACCTACTGATTGTGTATGTGTTGGAATGAAGAACAGAGCAATAACCAGCAACCTATAAAACACAATCAATTAACTAAACATATTTAAAAAAGTATATTTGGTAGGTTTTGTATCAGTATTATTGTTGGTGGTGATGCTGTTATTGTTACTATTGGTGGTACTCTAGTTCAAACTTCAGGATCCGAAGCACAATCTGATTGGCCGTTCTTCGGTGCTCTAGTCTCCAACTGGAAACAAACTTTTTCCAATTCAATTTTTATCTGTATAGCACTTTTAACAACAGACGTACACTATATGGCATAAAGGATGTGGACAC
This sequence comes from Ictalurus furcatus, assembly GCF_023375685.1. Lineage (NCBI taxonomy): Eukaryota > Metazoa > Chordata > Actinopteri > Siluriformes > Ictaluridae > Ictalurus > Ictalurus furcatus. The sequence goes on along the minus strand of NC_071260.1, from coordinate 11,209,039 downwards.
TTGACCGACACACTCATATGTGCTTGTTGAACTGCGCATTCCAGATCTAGTCCCTCTTTTGCTCTTATAAAAACCTCCATTCTTCTGGGAAGGCTTTCCACGGGATTTTGGAGCATGGCTGTGGGGATTTGGGTTCATTCAGCTACAAGTCAGAAGAGGTCAGGCACTGATGTTGGGTGAGGAGGCCTGTGGTTCAGTTGGCATTCCAGTCAGCCCAAAGGTGTTTAGTGGGGTTGAGGTCAGGGCTCAGCACAGGCCATTCAAGTTCTTCCACTCCAACCCTAACACACCATTCTTGATGGAGCTCACTTTGTGCATGGGGCGTCGTCATGCTGGAACAGGTTTGAGCCTTTTCGCTCCAGGGAAGGGAAGTCTTAATGCTACAAAGATATTCTAGACAATTGTGTGGCAAAAGTATGGAGAATTCCCACATACTGTATGGGTATGATGATCGGGTGTCCACATACTTTTGGCCATATATTGTATATGTCCATATATGTAAAGTCCAGTGAGACATTTTGTAAAGAGTTCTGGTAAACAGTACTAAGCGTTTGGAAAGGATGTTCAGTATGTGTATATTGTGAATAAGAGTCCTGTGATAAACACAGGATAGTCTTATTTTCAACATTATGACACAAACGATTTGGAGCAAGATATAGTCGCTGGAATTTATAAAACTTTCAGGACATAATATCTTGAAAAGCTGGAATCAGATCATGAGGTTTAATGGCAAACTATGAGTGCCAGTCTGGCTTGTGAGATTAGTGTTACTACTGTTACTGTAATTGTTTTTGCTACAGTTGTTAGTAATGATAATGTTGTTGCAATCGTTACTGTTGTCAGGCCCTGTTTACACTAGTGTGTGTTTTCGTATTAAATCACCGTTTTAAAACGAAAACGATGCACACTGCACACTGGCATTTCCACTGTGTTTCAGAAGCAATCTCCGTCCACACGACATGACCGAAAACGCATGTCACATGACCATTCATGAACACTGGGAAAGCGCATACAAGTGTAAACAGGAAGTTCGTTGCTAGTCCAAACTGGCGTTCCATGTAGGGCTTACGCCGCTTGAAATGAGATTTGTTGCTGATTGCTCTAATCATAGCTCGCCTCTTGCGCATGTAGGCAGCTGCAGTTTTATAAAATACAGAATTTAACTGCACAATGACTGCTAAGAATGACGACAAAGCCAGCAAACCTTGAGGTTCAGTCTCCGTGTTGTTGTGTATACGATCAAGGTAGTGTAATGGTCAAATGGTAGGGGCTTGTCGAATCAGGGAAGGATACGCAATGATCCAGAAGACCCAATCAGGGAGTGAATGTGGGCGAAGCCACGCCCTCGTTTTCAAAAGTCTTCGTTTTAGTCTGTTTACACTGAAATGCCAGCCTGGAGTTTTCAAACTAAAACGGGGTCTTCGGCGTTTCCAAAATTCTCCATTTTTGAGGGTCGAAAACGCCGGAGTAGTGTAGACGACATGCGTAACCATAGCAAAAGTTATGCGTTTTAAAACGAAAACACACTAGTGTAAACAGGGCCTTAGTAATGTTACTGTTGTTTACGGAAGCCTTTCAGTGGCCATGCATTGTGCTCAGGACATAACAAAAGTTGTTTTCTCGTGATCACGACTTAACTGCTCTGTGTACCTGACATAACATTGTTTTTATTGCTCTGGAGGCAGCAAAAGCTTAGCACGATCCTGCAGCATCATGGATGAACAGATTAATTTTTACTTTGATCAGGGACTCACTCAAGCTGAAACAGCTCTATGTCAGTCAGTGATTGACAACTTCCACATTAAAGTCTGACACTTGAGAAGGGGACAACTGTCTCTCTTAATGCAGAGATAAAGTCCATCTCTACAGCAGGCAATTATTACATTTATGATGGTGATGGCAAAGACACCAACGTGCATGCAGCACCAGTCCCATTTACAAAGGCGTGAGATTTTCTTGTGTTAAAATGACATTGTGAGAAGTCGAGATCATGAGAAAACAACTTTTTGTTATGTGGAGATAATGAGAACATTTTCTGATTTCTGGAAGATTCAGATGAAGGTGTGGCACATTTGTCATCTTCACTACATCACTAAAACACAGCAAAAACTACAGGCAAAAAGCACTGTGGGCGAACAAGGGCAAATGGACAAAAGATGGGTGTGGCTTTGAACCTGCTGTCACTCTACTTGAACTGGAACAGCCAATGAGAGTAAAATACACAAGAGAAGGAAGTAACAGTGAAGAGGTCTCAGAACCAAGTGAATGTTGCGCTAGAAGATAGAAAGCGATAATGGAGGAGGGTCACTGAGGTCAGTACAGGACGACAGGACAGAAAAGTAGAGATCAATATGAAAATAAGTAACAGGGAAAAAAAAAGTGAGCTGAAGAGACATAAATCAAAGTGCGATAATGATAAGAGAGGAGAAGAGAAAAGAATAGAAAAGCGCTTATCTCTCAGCAGTATCAACAAGCATACCAGGAATGCCAAAAAATGATCATAAATACACATATTTCTTTGTTTCCTCTCTTGCAAACCTACCCCTTTCTGTCTACCTTTCTGTGTCTGTCTCTCTCCCAACTCTGCTCAAGTAGATTAGGTAATATTCAGTCATCTATCTCTCCCTAGCTCCAAATTAATAACAGAGTCGTTATCCTTATCAGAGCGGAGATTCGCCTCGCGACATCTCAACCCGCCTCGGGCTTTGCCTTCTCCTAATCTCTTTCTGCCCATCTTCCTTCTGCTCTTGCAAAAGAGCAATCTCCGTTATTCAATTATTTACAAAGCAATTTATTGGTGCTGGGATTTATGGTAAGACGCCTTCGCTTGCTCCTGTGAGCGCCCTAATAAACAGGAGGAGGAGGAGGACAGGGGCCACTTCATTTGTCTACACACACACACACACACACATACCAGGGAGATAGGGACCCTGAAAATGATGCATCATTGATTTCCTGGAGAAGGGTTAAGCATGAACGAAACACACACACACACACACACACACACACACACACACACAGGGTTGGAAAACACTTGAGTACTTTGTTACTATGTTTAAGAATTTTCACGGTGCATTTACTTTATTTGAGTGTGAAATTGAATACTGGTACTCTTACTTAATTACATTTCCAAGAAAAAAAAAGACTTTCGTCATCTGCAGTTATTGACTCATGCTACACAATATAGTTAGTGAATCCATGTGCATTTGAAGAAGGATAAGCACCCTGGCCTTACCGCAGTCATATCTTTCAATATTCTGGACTGAGCAAAGACTCGTATAAAAATTAATCTTCTCCTTTGCCTCCCTAGAAGGCATGACATCCATCTAATTTGACAAAGCATATTAGGGAAGTTTTGCTAATTTGTTAACACGGACTAGCTAAATTGAACTGCTGTCTTTGCTAACACCAAGTTAGACTAGCGGCAATTCCAGTAGCTATCATAACATAGTTCAATCAAATTCTAGCTGATGGTCGATTTTAGATATTTAGGTTGATTTGATTGATTGATTATTATTATTTTTTTTTTTTTTTTACAAAAAATAGCAAACTATGTAGTGTTAGTCATGCATTGGATAAGCGAACGTACAGAGATTGAATGATGTCTAACAGATTTCTATGTGGTATGGAAATCCGAGTTTCAAAAATAAAGCAAATTTGTCTAGAGAGGTTAATGTAGCAAGCGCGATTGTAGGTAAGACACAGAGGCAGTTAAATTATATTTATACACTAAATATTTGTTTTTATAAGTAAAACAAACAAACAAAAGCTTTGGTTATCATAGAAGATTCATCTTATCCCCTACATTCACAATTTCAGTTATTAATTTTAAGGTGACGACCACATCATGGAAAAATCAGTCATATCAGATGTCATTTGTGCCAACTGCCATTACAATATTAAATGCCAAGTCATAAATGTGGGTGTATGAGTAGGTGTAGATATGTATGCCTATATAGGTACATATGGGAATGTATATACAGTGTTGAAAACTTTCTATATTTCTGCCTAAATGTGACTGAAAACATCATCAGATAAATGACTTTAAAAGGTTCGTATAAATAAACGTAAAAAATAAAAGTCTTATGTATTCGCAAACATGAGGATGCCCATGTCTGATGCATCGCTTTTCTAACAAATGTATTGATGAAATAAAATTAAATTGCCCTCTTGATGTAATATATACAAATTCTGTGCAAGATCAAGTTCATTCATCCAGGAGAAGGAGAGCATCAAGGGCATTACTGAATATGTTTACTGTTAAACTGGACAGTGCATTTACTAGCACCATGAACATTTTTGCACGAAGGTTATTTGTGTAACAGAGAACAAGCAACCTGACATTAATGAAACAAGGCAATACATTTTAACCGGATTTCATGAACATGAAGCCAAAAGTCACGGACATGGATTTCAGTTTCAGGAAATGTAGTCATCTTTTTTTGAACTATGTGTTGCTAGCAATAGGAGAATGAGCTATTAATTTGTCCAACAAAATTAATGAATAGATCTTTTAACGAGAGTGATTTCATTTGACTGAAATTTAAAGAAAAGCCATGACCCGTTAACCCTCAGCTTAACCTTAACTAATCACATCTATTTGTATAGAGACTGTGCTGGCATAAGCAAATTCATTTCAAATTAAAATTGAAATCCACTCGAGGGGCGCATTCTCCAACGTACACCTTCATTATTTTCTCTCTTTTTAATGGCACGAGGGAGGAGTGCAGGTGAGAATCACTTTAAAAACAAGATTGGACTCGACAGCGATTTTGCCTACATAATTGATTCCCATATGCAAGTGCTTTTTCCTCCCGAACAAACTGTTTGTTAATTAAGGAAAAGTGTGTGTGTGTGTGTGTGTGTGTGTGTGTGTGTGTTTGTGTGTAGCAATTTAGATCATTTGAGTTGGTGTGTGTATGTATGCAGTTGGGGTATAAATAAGAAAAACAAAAAACAAACTACTAATAAAGTGCTGAGAAAGACTGTGTGTGTGGACATGAGGAAAAAGTATGACACATTTTGCACATCTGCTAGGACCCCGAGATAATTCATCATGATGAAATTGCTTCACACACACTGTAAAAACCTATGGCACACCCGCACACACACACACACACACACACACACACATAATATAATGCTGAGCAGAGCAGAAATTTGCCCTGAGTGGATAACTTTGAACTACTGCCTTCCACAAAAAAAAAAAAACCTCACAAACTTGTGAAAACTTTTAGACAGAAAAGTGCCAATAAATAACAGTAATGCAATGAAATAAAGCTCACCTTAACAACAAATGCCAGAAATGGAGCTCTAAGAATGATGAGTGCGTATACACACACAGAGGGGAAACAATACACTCACACGTTGTTATTAATACAGCCAAACTGTGAGAACATGTTCATCAGCATCAAAGACAAAAAAAAGTCACATACGGTATCCATTACAGGCCAAGTAGAATCATGAAGATGTGTACAGTGTTGCCAGATATGGTTTAGTTTGCTTTTATTAATTTTTCATAAGATCAACGGTTTTGCATTTTAAAGTAGTCACATATTATATAAACAAAGATTTATTTATTTATTTCATTTCTAAAATGATACTGATTCTTGAACTCTGAGCATGAAGCAGTTTTTAATGCTGATTCCATACCGAGTTGGTAAAAAAAGAAATCCTTTTTCACCCCTGTGAAGACTACAAGCTCAGAGATGCCAACATTACTAACAAGAAAATCGCAGCAGGCAGACAGGGGAAAAAATAAATCTGAATTTTACAACAAAAATGCTAGTGTATTTGGGGGATGGGTTGACTCCATGCTAACAGCGTTAATGGAAAAATAAAAAACTGATTTTTTACTGCAATCGGAGCTGACTTTATTCAACCGTTACAAAATTCAAAGATATTTAATGTTGATTAACTGACTAATTTGCAGTAGTGCAGAATAAAAAAAAATCACTCTTAATAGTGAAAACATCAAACAAATCAAAACACAACATAACACAAATGCTCATTATATGGAATGAAGAAATTTAAGATATTTAAGAATACTTAGGCTACTGTGAGAAAATATTAAATGGTGACATCACAAATCCTATCCTGAGCTTCTGTTATTGAATGATCTGTCTGCTGAGACAGAAATGCAAAATATTTTTTATGCAAAAAAAAAAAAAGAACATCCCACTTTTTTATTGGAGTTAACTGATTTAAAGTTTTACCCAATCAAGTCCACTTTACTTTTTTTTTAGTAGGATGCATGCAAACCAATCACGTGATACCATCGAGTTGCACTCATCAAATTTGGTGTGATTTTGGAGAAACAGTAAGAATATATATATATATATATATATATATATATATATATATATATATATATATATATATATATATATATATAGACATATCTAGTCTGATCGCTACTTAATAATTAGCGCTTCTCCATTTTTTTTTTTTTTACTGACCAAAACATCCCACAGTCCCGCCTTGGTGTTTTCTGTTGGCTCAGAAGACCGAGGCTTGTGCATTCACAGGTCAGAGTTCACAGAGATAAACTCAGCATAAAGTGAAAAATTCGCCTTAAAGAGAAAAATTCATCTTTTACATTCCATGTCCTTTTCCCCTTCAGTGAATTGGCTTTTCCGCCAGGTGAATTCTATTCACAGTTGATCTGACTGCCGCTTTAGCTGAAAAAGCAGAATAGTTTTTTTTTTTGTTTTTTTTTAAGGTTTCTCCCATATCTGAAAGTAGGTATTTCACAGGACACTCAAAGCATCCTTTCATGTTATTTGTATGATAATGGATAAAGTTCTCCTGTATCATTATCTCTCATGTTTTGTGTTAGATCAAAGTACAACAATCATCTTTGGATGGATGGAAATTTTATTGATCCCAAGGGAAATTGGAGCCTTAAAGTAGTGGTAAAAGACAAACATTCACAAATAACCATAAATACAATAAGGCAGCATAGTGCAAAGCAAAGCTTTCATTCCAAAGTAATATAAATATATTAGGGATATGGGGGGTTTGTGGGGGCGGACGGACTTGTAAATAAGGCAATTGTGCAAGTGAACAAGAAAGTGGGGAGGTTGCAGTTAAAACGTGTCATGAGGTAGTTCTAATACTGCACCTATGACTACTACTACTACTACTACTACTACTACTACTAATAATAATAATAATAATAATGCTTTAGTCCAGGTTCTGTCTTGACACTGGAAAGTCAGTACTGTTTCGGCAGTAGGGTGACTTGTTAAACAGTCTAATTTAGGGGTGTCTAATCAGATCTGCAAAGGACCATGCAAGTTTTCATTCCAATCAAGCATGGGGCCACACCTGATTCCAGCTGTTTAATCAGTTGATCTTGGCTTACAATAGACTCAGGTGTGGCTTCGGCTTGTTTGGATTGAAAACCTGCACCCACACCGGCCCTTTCCCGATAAAATTGGATAACCCTGGTCTAATTGCTGTGACGATCAGTCTATTAGAGAAGGTGCTTCTCTGTTTATCCGATGTGTGATGTAAAGGATGTGTGTTGTCCATAATGGCTAGCAGTTTGCAGAGTGTCCTTTCTTCCCAAACTGCCTCCAGTGGATCCAGCTGGATTACTATAACAGAACTGGCCTTTCTAATCTGTTTGTTGAGTTTCTTTTCAGCCTTTGCACTGATACCATTTCTCCAGAACACAACAGCATAGAAAAGTGCACTGGATACAACTGACAGGTAGAACATGCACAGGAGTGATGTGCACACATCGAAGGACTGCAGCCTCCTCAGAGAGTAGTGGCGACTTTGGCCCTTCTTGTACACCTGTATTGATAGTCCAATCCAGTCTGTCATCAAGATGCATGCCCAGGTACTTATATATGCTCACTATCTCCACATCCTGCTCATCAATAGTGACAGGCTAAAGGCGGGGCCTAGACTCCTGAAGTCCACCACCATCTATTTTGTCTTGCTGATGTTCAGCTGCAGTTGATTAAGTTAGCACCACTCAGCAAAGTTCTCCACCAAGGACCTGTACTCATCTTCCTGCCCACCTCTAATGCACCCCACTATAACCTTGTCATCAGAGAACTTTTGCGACTGGGAGGGAGCCAGTACAGTCCCTTGAGGGGTTAGAGTGCTGCACATAGACATATCTGACACAGCCACAGAGTTCTACAAACTGTTTTCTGCCAGTTAGGTGGTTCATTATCCATGGAATGATGGATTCATCCACCTGCATCAACTGAGGTTTCACCCCCATCAGTTCAGGCAGTATGGTGCTGAAAGCACTGGAGAAATAGAAGAACATAATCCTCACCATGCTGCCTGAGGTGTCCAGGTAGGAGTATGTCCTGTTCAGCAGATAGATAACTGCATCGTCCAAACCGATACCATCCTGGTACATAAACTGGAGTGGATCTTGTGCAGTTCTGACCAGTAATTGAAGGTGAGCTATTATCAGTTTTTCCAGGGTCTTTCTTTATGTGTAATGTTTAAGGCTACCAATTCTTATCTTCTCCAATGGCAGCATGGTATTTCTCATTGAACCGGTTTTCCTGTCTAATTGTTCCATATTGCATGGGAGCTACAAACATGGAAGGGCAAAGTCTAACTAGCCATAGTATCTTTCAAACTTCCATATACATTTGCTCACTGACACTTTGTTAGCATCTCTCTGCTCAACAGGGGAGAGAGGAATGTCATGCATCCTATCTAGAGAGCAGGACCAATTTTTGGCTGCCTTGGACATGCTTCCACATATATATGAGGAGTTGTCAGGATTCAAACTCACAATATCCTGTTGTTAGAATTAATGTTTAGCTAGTGGCACTATTGGGTTAAAACTTCAAACTTCATGTGAACTGAATCAGATTGGTCTGTACTGTCTCTCAAGCCACAATCAATTGCCATCACTGCATTTGTTCTAGCTGCCCCAACCTTTTGATATATCTTGAGTAATATGTTTTTTCCCCTTTTACACTTATTTAAATGTTATGCATTTTACTCATGCTTATATCACAAGGCATTTTTACCAATCTAACAACACATTCAACAAATTATTTCTAATCTTAGCCAAATTATTCATAATTCGTATACAGTATTTCTTACTGGTGTATCATTAAGTTAACCTTATTATTAGATCATTTGAACTATCTAATTAGAATTATTAATAAGAAGCTCTAATATTTCCAATAATATAATTGACCAATTTCTCTTACATTCTAAGTAAGCTAGTTTATTAAAAAAGACAAAAAAAAAACAGTCACATTAAAGTTCACAGAAAGTATTAAAAACAAATATATATATATATATATATATATATATATATATATATATATATATATATATATATATATATACATACACACACACACACACATATATATATATATATATATATTTGGACAAACGTACCAAACAGTACTTTTCTTTTCTACTCTGGTTGTACCATCAATGTTACATCTAGTTATGCACTTTAAATTGATTTAATTGTAATACTACATTTGCGTATTCAGGTAATGAATACGTACTAAACCGATAAAAGATGAACCCTTTTGATAGTACCACCTTATCGACAAGGAAGAGTACAGTTTGGTACCTTTATTTCAGTTAAATATCAGTTCAATACCAGTATTCAATATCAGTTTGATACAGCTCTTTGGTTTTTTTTGTTTTTTTTGGTGCAGTTTGTTCAGGTCAGAGGACATATGCGCAAAAAGTGCCAGCGCAAAGTTTGAAAACACTTCACTGCATGATTATCTTCAAATGGCAGTGCATTTAGTATTCATTACGCACTGTTACTGAGTGGGCTCGCACTGCAATTGGGATGGAAATATTTTATCCAGCCTAACAACACAGCCTGATCATTATGCAAAGTAGAAGCTACTTAATACAAGTACATTTAAGTTCCATTGAAATGAAGATATTAAAATGACTGTAAATAGTGTACTTTTGGCTAATGGAAAAGAGTAAGAAGATTGAGAAGAGTGATTAAAAGAGACATGTCATCTCACACAAACACACACACACACATACATGGTTCAGTCAGGTGGTGAAAATGACTCCAATAAACTGAGCACTCTTAATCGGCATGACGGCCCAGCGGCGCATCTGCATCCATGCCCGCTCTCCTGAACCTGCGCCAGAGGATCCTGGCAACTCCTCAACCAAGATGGCCACTAGTGCTGGCTCTCGCCTGATAGGAAGTGCCCAGGGGGCGACTTCCTTCGGTCCAGGCCAATCCAGATACCTCTGCATGTTTGCTTTGTCCCAGCTGTGGATCGGATTTGCACTTTTTCATCCCTCTCTGTAAATGAGCATGCCATTCGCTCTCCTCTTCCGTGAAGATAAATAGAACAATGCGATCCGGGGTTCGGCTCTGTTAGCGAAAGGCTGAACATATTAGCGAAGGAATTTTGACCCTGGAACCCAAAGGAGCAGCTCTGGACCAAGAAAAGCACTCTTAGCCATGTTATCAGTGGGGAAGAGAGTGGGAGAGAGATAAAAATAGAGATATGGGAAGAGAGAGAGAGTGGGAAAGAGAGAGGAGATCTGTGGTTGATTTGAATGGTCAATATTGGACAAAGCAAACCAGAGGTCTCTCTTCAGGAGGGCACATAACTCAGCACTGCAAAGACTAAACAAACAGCACAGTGCCCACACACCCCCCAAACACACAAGCAGCCATAAAGCAGACATACAAATACCATAGGGACCTAAGCTGTCCATACTGTAGAATTTGATCTGATATTAGACCATGACTGAGCCTACCAGGATCCCAGAATAATAGAAATTAGATGTGTAGACATTGGAATTTGATTCTATCTGAATATTTCATCAGAAATTGATTAATGTTATGCATATGTAATTTGCATACAGTGGTTGTGTGAGAAGATTTAAAGAAGGTTTCATCTGTTATGACTATATTAAGAGTCAATAATACAATAGAAAACAACACACTAATTTGAAGGGGAAAAAAATGACACTTTCTAAGAGAAGAACAACAACAAAAATAAGATATCCTAGTATGTAAATTTGCTAGGAGGTGTTGATTCATTCATATTTTCAAACTGAGTGATTTCTCACTGCACGCCGTGCAAAAAAACCCTGCCATTTCAGTTACAGGCGGTAATAATGAACTCAAAACGTGTTTCATCAACACCTTCAGACGTGTTCAGGCGAATGTCGCCGTGTACACATTGCTATGTGTGCGCATTTCTAAATTGAGATGTGCGATAGCGAGGTGAAAGGGGCTGCATGAAGCATGTCTGAAGCGGGAGGCAGTGAAAGGCGTGAATGTGAGAGATATCAGGATCAAAATGTGGTGGAGGAAACAAGCACTCACTTCCCTCAGTCAGATGACCCCGAACCACCAGTAGCAGGGTGTGGATGATGAGTGCTCTCAGCTCCCGTCTGCTGTGTGATAGAGGGTTCTGGAAGAAGAAACAGCAAGAGAACTTTCTGAAAACTTTCTATGAAGGCTGTTTTCATAGCGTAATTCATTTTGCTTAGAAAACTTTCAATCAGCAGCTAAGTATTTTCTAAGGTATCATAACTAGAGATGCACCGATACTAAATTTCTCAGCCGATACTGATAATCGAATATTCAAAGTGATATACCGAGATATCGGTATCCAATACCGATAGTTCTGCCTTTTATGCCTTCTTTTAAATTAATAATAATTAATTCCACAATTCTGAAAGAAATGCAAATAAAAACTTTATTCTCCCCATTTCATCAAGTTGTTTCACATTAACTGGTCTCATACACAGAAAACACATTACTCTAATTAACATTAACACATGAACCAAATTCTGAAGATTAAAGTAAGATTTCTTAACTTATTGAATGTTATTAATTCACATTAACATTGACTGAAATCTAAAAAACCTTGTGTTAGTCTCACATTCACTCACCACAAACACAAGCATTTCTACTTCATCACTGACATCAAACTGGTAATATATAATATACACTTTTATATATTAACATTAACTGGATATGAAATATACTCATCTACAAATATATTTTTCTGTGCAATATATACTTTTTTTGTCAACTCATGTTCATTTAAATCTTTCAACGGTGTACTAGCCCTTTAATTCAGCTCGAGCAGCGTGGCAAAAAAACCCAATTAGACTCGACGCTGAAACTCCCGCTTCACTGCTGCAGCGTCCGGTGTAAAATTTTAGCAGTGTAGAGATTACAGAGATTACAAACTGCAGTTTTGTCCTCATTCCACACAAGACACATCATCTTTACACACAGCATGAAATCGATGTGTTTTCCCGCCCTCTTTTGATTGACAGGATATAATCGGCCCGATCATCGGATGTTTTTAATCTATCGGCCGATAGTGTGAAAAATAGCCTTTATCGGCCGATACATCGGTGCATCTCTAATCATAATAGCATGTAGCTTACTGCAGTACTGGTATAATAAAGCATCTATTAAAGCTTTCTGTTGTGCAGGAGTTACAGCCTTCATATATTTTCCATGTTCAGCTTCATTGAGTATTGTTTTCAGAATATCTCATTATATAATGCAACCTAAGACAATTGGGACACGGGAAAAAAATCTGAATTTTTAAACCCTGCACTTTTAAACCAGCATGCTTTATTCACAAGTTTAAAATAATGATTAGATTCATCGTCATCTACATAATGTGTTTTGATAACGCCCTTGCCCATTCCTCCTCACCCACTCCCCCTCTTTTCTCCTCAATATATCAACTGCTGTATATCAGCACCTGGTTTTTCAGTAGGGCTTGTGAACACAGCATGAAGACCTAAATGATCAAGTAATGGGTTAAAAAGCACATCAAGTGAATCTGCTGTCCTCTGGGGATTGTGAATCTGATATATGTGTCTAGAGGAGTGGACAGGTTGGTGTGCATTGATGTCAATTCAGTTAATGCAGTTTTTATGATCTAGATCACAGGAGAGGGGTGAGGTAGCTGTATTCAGGGTCGCAGCTGGAGCTGGTGTGTTAGTGTGTTAGTATGTGTGTGTGTGTGTGTGTGTTTGTCTGCCCATTAGATGAGAAGGAGAGCTAAGAGAGGTTTAAACCTCAGTTAAATTGCTCTGTGCCAGAACAGGTCTGAAAGAGCCCAGCTTATTGTGGCAACTAAAGCAATTAGCACAATCAGGCACTCACTCACTCTCTCTCTCTCTCTCTCGCTTGCTCTCTCTTTCTCACTCAATTACTCACTCACTAACACGCACACACGTGTCTGAATATACAAAAGCTTAAAATACTACTATTACTACTACAACTATTACAAATATTGCTACGATTACTGTTGTTTTCACTACTATTAATATAATCATATTACATCTACTACACCAACTGCTACTACACCAACTACTACTCTTATTACTACTACACCAACTACAACTACACTAACTACTACTCTTATTATTACTACACCAAATACAACTACACCAACTACTACTCTTATTACTACTATACCAACTACTACTCCTATTACTACTAATACTCCTATTAGCACTACTACTCCTCTTACCACTACTACTCCTCTTACCACTACTACTCCTATTACTACTACACCAACTACTACTCCTGTTACTACTACACCAACTACTGCTCTTATTACTCCTACACCAACTACTATTCCTATTACTACTACACCAGCTACTACTGCTGTTACTACTACACAAACTACTACTCCTATTACTACTATTGCTATTACTGCTACTCCTATCATTACTAATACCACTACACCAACTACCACTCACTGTTACTAGTACTACTTATACAACTACCACTCCTATTAATCTTGTTACTACTAATATTACACCAACTACTACTCCTATTACTACTATTACTAGTAGACCACCGGCTGCTCCTATTCCACCAACTACTATTACCACTACTATTAATATTATTACTACTACTGCTGCTACAACCACCACTGCACTACTACCTTCAGCATTAAGTGTGACTCTCCAACAATTTGGATCAATGCATCAATTTAAATGGTGACTATTGAAATGAATCAGCAACAATCACAAATCAATCATTATTGAAAAAGGACAAACAACTGGTATGTAAAAAAAAAAAAAAAGAATATTTTTAAACCTATGTGTATATAATTTGCTCATAACTCTGATACTCATAAAATAGTCCTTGTTTATGTCATCATCATTTATGAATTAACGGTAAGCCTACCTCAGATTCTGAACAAAGTTGGTCAAATATCAATGATTAGAGGCTAATAAATCCAATCATATCAGATTCAGTGTTATAAGTAAATATCAAATAGGGCTAAATGTACACACACACACACACACACACACACACCCTGTAAACTAAATGTCAAAACTCAACTAAGAGATTTATTAGTCTAGTAGTGTGTAGCAGAATGGCTTCAATAAGGCTAAGAATTCAGAAGTACAATCACATTTCTACATACACACAGTAGACAAGTAGATGCTTAGGTATGCAAGCTTCTGCAGACTTCTGAATTAATTGGCAAAGAAAGAAACGTTTCTGAAGAGAGGTTTCTAATCCATAGCTTTCTGAAGACATAGACTCTGTTCTGAAAGTCAGTATTTATTTTTCCTGGAGGTGCTAGTGTGTGTAGACGGAGCAGAGACTGGGGCCTTGTGCGCCATCGCCCTTGACTGACACGGGTGTTTTGTGACTAAATACGAGGCAGAGCGTTTTAAAACGAGATCTCGATTAGGAAAACAGCTGACACGTCTGCCTTCACAGTGGGTGTATGTGTATAGCTTTTTAATTATTATTCCATTTATTTGAGTAAAACAGCTGGACTCGGAGATGATGTGTAGAAGACACATGCACATGGGGACTTGGAAATGTAATTACCTCTAGGAATATTTTTGTAGCTCTGAATCTTTCCAGAAACGTGACTTGATTCGTGAGGATGAAAGCTATTTTATGAAAGCTAGTTAACATTTAAACTAGCCTGTGTGTGAGTGTGTGTTGCATCTGATTATATGAGCGTCATACAGTTTAGGGCTTTTTAGTGGTTTGAGCACTAAATTGATTGTGTGTGTGTGTGTGTGTGTGTGTGTGGTCTACTTTATATTACACTACAGTCAAATGTGCTCATTCTTAGCTTGGAGACTGAAGTGTAATTGTGTATAATTGTATTGGCCTATAATTGAGTCATTACACCATAAAGCCAAATGTAGGGAAAGGCACATTTTATAAAGCGATTCCATTTATTTCCAGTTCAAAACGTCAGCAGATGCAGTCCTCACTCTTTTGCTTTGTTTTGTTTTACATAAGGACCCACGATGTCATTCTGAAAACATTATTTTGGTAATCAGTCATAGGTCTGCACGCCACTCCACACCTTTCACTTAACCTTCACATTCTTTTAGGACACTGAGAGACCCAGACCATTTTAACAGCTTAGAAATAAACACTTGGATGTTTTTACAGCTGATACATGAAGTTGTCTACTGAAAATTTAACATAAGATCTGTTTGGGGTCTCAGAGATGCTTGCTATTAATCTGGTATTTATTTGGGCGAGTATTAATACTGTGTTTTCTCTGGCGTTATAATGAACTCAAACAAAAACAGCAATCCTATCCTGGATAGTGCTGCATTTTTAATCTTGAGAGAATTAAATAAACAATGTTACTGATGTGGTTGTGAAAGATGCGTTTGCAAAGACTGCAATAATTAGCCCACTGGCTGCAATCAACATTCAGTGCCAGTATTTTTGACAGGGCTTTGTATTGAGGAAACAAGTTAGCAAACTCAAAACTAACCAGAAATGTTTCCTTCATTAATTCATTTATCTTTAGTCTGGTCAGGGTCATGGTGGATCCAGAGACTATCCCCGGAAGATTAGGCACAAGGTGGGAATGGGACACCAGTCCAACATTGGGTACCATGCATGCACATTCATGAACTCATTCACATTAACATAGACAATCCACCTATCAGCATGTTTCTGGGTGCTGGGAGGAAACCAGAGAACCCAAAGGAAACCCATGAGAAAACTAGAAGAACATGAGAAACGCCACACAGACAGCTATGAGGCAGCAGTACTACCCACTGCGCAAACATGCCACAAGCTGTAAATAACGTGATGAAAGCAGTGCAATTTTTATCTGTAAAAGATCAAAAATATATCTGTTTATTTGCTCAGCAGAGACCTCACCATTACCAATGCATAAAGTACATTTTCTTTCCTTGAGCAAATGCCTTTTACTCACATATGCACAGCTCATTTCTCTTAGCATTGACAGCAGCGAAAGCCAAGGCCAGTCTAGCTTGGGTTTACATTAAATAATGAATAGAAATATTTCTGCTTAAAGGATGGAAACAGCGACAGGCTCACAGGCTTTGATGTGCAAAATTCTTCAAAATTTCTTTCTTCGTTAAGGATGTTGTTTTCTAACTAAATTACTAGTAAGTTAAGAGAATAGAGTAAGAGAGTAAGCTAAGATTAAGAGAACACACTCACACGCATTACTGTGTTTGTAATACTGCTAAAATAATACATGTTGACATGTTTTACTGTAGCTAGATAATGCTAATCCTAACATTCGTACACAAAGACAAAATGTTCTGGATTCTTTAGAATTTAATATAAAAGCTCCTTAAAAATATGCATATATATATATATATATATATATATATATATATATATATATATATATATATATAGATATATACATACACACACACACACACACACACACACACACACACACACACAATCTCAGCTGTCTGGCATCGATTCCCAGTAGTACAAGAGTGTAGAAAAAAAATATCAAGCGTCTTCAACTCCACTATAAAACATAAGGTCACAAACTACAGTTTCTTGGACAGATTTTAACAGCATTAATTATTTATATTCAGCAGAAGCTCTGACAGATGGCATGGTTTGAGTGTTATCATATTTCGAAATGAGAATTAAGCTCAGAAATGTGGGGAAATGTTCCACTTCTCTCTGACATTTTAAACTGCAATAACACAAAGTTTGTGTAGTTACAGTCTTTGGTTTTAAACTGCAGAGTTTTACATTGAATTTGTCATAATGTGGAAATATGTGAACATTTCAAATGCATGTACAATGTGAATAATTGGGGTCTGTAGTTGCCGTTGAGTTTGAATAGTGCAGCTGTGTACTGATTAACCCAACACTTTTTATTTATTTCTTCATTTTTTCCCCAGTATCCATCAACTACAAGACATCCATTTTCTCTCAGCAGTTTGCAAATTAAATATTGTTTTCTTGACTAACATGGTGCTGGTCTGAGGAACTGTCCTGTGTTTCTACATTCTTAGAAAAGCATTTCATATGAATCACTGATTTGTCCTTTTATAGAAGAGAAACACTATAACAGATGGGTTTCTCTGTCCAAAAAAGGTTCCAAGTAAAACCAGATAGAGAGGTTAATAGAACCATCCAAAGAACCTTTGAGCAACCATTTTGATTTTAATATGTCTTCAAATCAGAGCATTCAGTAAGACACAGTGTTGTTTGGGACTTCTAACATATTTATGCTTTTGAGTCAAACACTGAAGCTGCTTTTGTCGGTTCCAGCCCAGGTTACAGTTCATAGGTTATCGCACATTTTGTTGCCGCCCGAAGGCTGTGGAATAGTTTACACTTTCACCTTGGATCTCTCCACTACAGACATTTCTGAATGCTCTGTCAAGACCCCTTTTTCTATTTATTCTTAGGTTTATAAGGTCTGCTTTACCTAAATACCCAGTGTTTTATTATGTATTGTGCTTCTTACACATATTGTATATTCCATTTTCCTTGTGTTCTGTCTTTTAGTGTGTAATTTTGTGTATTTTTACTTTTATTGCTCCAGTCTTTCCTTGTATACTGTGGTTTCTGCATTTCATTTTAGTTATCTTACATGCCTTTTATTATAGTTTTGTTTTTAGCTTGAACTTGCAGCACTTTAAAACGAACATCTACACACAGATATTCTACAGTATCAAACAACAAGGACATAGAAGGTAGTCAATTATTGATTGTTTTAGCTATTTATTCAGACCATTTAGATGCACAAAAGAAAATTTTCTAAGTATTAGTAAAGTACATTCCTCTCTGTCTTCAATCTTTGATTCAGAATTAATCCATCCATCCATCCATTTTCTGTAACATTGATCCTGCACAGGGTCGCGGGAAGCTAGGAACCTATCACAAGCTCTGGGCACAAGGTGGGGGACACCCAGGACGGGGTGCCAACCCATTGCACACACACTCATACACTCATTCACACACTATGGACAATTTAGAGATGCCTACAATGCATATCTTTGGACTGGGGGAGGAAACTAGAGTACCCGGAGGGAACCCCAAAAGCACAGAGAGAACATGTAAACTCTGGAATTGAACTTCCAACCCCGGAAGTGTGAGGCAAATATACTAACCTTTAAGCCACTGTGCCCCCCGATTCATAATTAATTATCCAATTACGGAATTCTCTCAATTAAAAAACAAAACAAAAATATCCACGTAAACTTCAAGTTTCCAGTCCATCATTCGACAGAACAGAGCAGTTAGCCAGCTGAGAACCAGCTGTTTTTTTCCCATGGAAAAGATCCAGTATTGTGACAGTAAATTTACACAGTACATTTTCCCACTTAATCAAGCATTTTCCTGTATCTTCAAATAAATGTATGATGGTCCCATATATTAATGTGGAAATCATGATATACAAAATCATAATATTAGTACAACAATACTCAACATCCCAAAACTGCTTCTCTTTAGCTTCATCTGGACCATTAACATAACTGACAGTAAACAACAGCTGGCTCGATTCAAAACAGCAAAACAGTTCAGCAACATTTGTCTTCATTTAAAACTTTCCTGGTAAGCTCAAGTCAGTGTAAACTCTCAAGAACTGGGGGAAAGGGGTTGGGGGTGGATTTTCCAACATTTCTCTTATTAAATTTGATATCCAGTAAAGAAGTATAGTAAGTACAGCAAAAAAAAAAAAAAAAAAAAAAAAAAACACCACTCCTGAAATGCTTTTAATACAATTCATAATTATGCGTCTTGTCAATCAAAAGTGTATAAAAGCAGCAAACTATGTTTCTTAATTGCTTAAATAGTGTAGTTAATGCTTCACTCATATTCTATGAGTGTGTGGTCTGAGTTATTCCATGGCCGTGTTCTGTCGACACCATCAGCCTACGCAAATTACACACTAGACCACAATAAGAATAAACAGGAAAAGCCAAGCTGAAGAGCCGAGTTGTGAATCATCATGGTGGAAAAACACTAATAGAGGATGAAAGGGATTTTAAAGCTGGCCCACAGTATTGTAGTCAAATCTACAGAAAGGTTTGATTAGTTCCAGACATCCATGTGTACCTCGGAGTGCCTGGAATCAAGACTACTGCAAAACTTAGCATCCCAAGTTCTCTGTAGTTCTTTCTCGAGCATTAACATGACTGACAGCAAACAACAGCAGGCTCAAATTAAACCGTCAAGATAATTCAGCAATTTGTCTCAGTGTCCTAGAATCAATGTGGTTTTTGGTATGTGCTACATGGCCTTTCAGCAACAAAAAAAAGAGTTAATTTTTGAAGGTTTATCCATCCATCTATTTTCTGTACCACTTATCCTACACAGGGTTTCTGGGAGCCAGGAGCTCCCAGTTCCCAGGGAACTAGGGGCATGAGGTGTGGGACCCAGGGATGGGTTGCCAGCCCTTCGTAGGGCACGATCCCACATACATTCACATACTACGGACAATTTGGAAATGCCAATCAGCCTCCGGATCCACGGCGACCCAGACCAGGATAAATCGCTTACTGAAGATGAATAAATCCATCCATCCGTCCATCCATCCATCTTCTGTACTACTTTTCCTTGCTGGAACTCGGGGCACATGGGTGGGGGCCAACCTGGATGGAGTGCCAACCACACACAACGGACAATCTGGAAATGCCAGTCAGCCTACAGTGCATGTCTTTGGACTGGGGAGGGAAACCGGAAAACCCAGAGGAAACCCCCGAAGCACAGGGAGAACATGCAAAATCTACACGTACAGGGTGGAGATGGGAATCATACCCCCAACCTCGGATGTGTGAGGCACAGTAGTGAATTTTTTGAACACCTTCAAATATGTAAGGAATATCACACTCCAGACTGTACCCTTAATATGAAAATAATACACTTCTAGATGGTAGCAGCACGCCATTTGCATTTCGTGCCACATCGCAACCCTCAGCATGCATTATTTTCATATAGCAGCATGGTCCGTTGTGTGTTATTCCTTACCATTTTAAGGTGTTCA
Organism: Ictalurus furcatus; assembly: GCF_023375685.1. NCBI lineage: Eukaryota > Metazoa > Chordata > Actinopteri > Siluriformes > Ictaluridae > Ictalurus > Ictalurus furcatus. The sequence goes on along the minus strand of NC_071260.1, from coordinate 11,188,781 downwards.
AAAAATTGTCAGTGTTTAAAATACAACTTAATACACCGGTTCACCAAAACTGGACAGTTGAAGATTTTTAAAAGACCAGGTGACCTTTTTCCAATGTTTTCCTTCAGCCCACCATAGCCCCAGCTTCCTGTTCTTCGCTGACAGGAGTGAAATACGACATGGTCTTCTGCTGTTGCAACCCATCTGCCCCAAGGTGTGGCATGTTGATCCTTCTGAGAGGCTTTTCTGCTCAGCACAGTTGTAAACAGTGATTATTGAAGTTACTGTAGCCTTCCCGTCAGCTCAAAGTATGGCTGGCTGTTCTTCTTTGACCTCTCTCATCCCCATCCACAGAACTGCCACTCATTACAACTGATGTTTTGTGTGTGTGTTGTTTTCTCCACCATTTTGTATAAACTCTAGAGACTGCTGTTTGTGAAAATCTCAGAAGATCAACAGTTTCAATGTCTCTCTCTTTCTCACTTGATTGTCTGCTGACTCTCACCATGCAGGCTGACTTCTTCAATGACTAAAGTTTGAGTGTGATGACATTTAATGTATCTGAACTGGCTTGTGATATATGTGTACAAATGTAGCTACAATTCATTGCAGCTCAGGAACATCATACTATAGAGTATTATTTGTCCTCTTGCACACTAATCATATTTTTATTTTAATAAGGGGAAAAAACACCTACGCACATCAGCTTAAAATGTATTCATAGTATTTTAAATTTCAATACATTTTTTTTTTTTCACTGACATGTAGTTAACAGCAAGATTTATAATTGTGTGTATTCTCATATTTTGATAAGTGGGGGGGCAAGACAATTAAAATTGGTTTTAATTATTTTAACAAGACAGCTAGAAACAATCATTTTCAGCCACTGGTGTAGAAACTGTGTGGTCCAAGTCTCATGTCATGGCTTTGCGCTGTGGGCAATCTCTGCCTACACAAATTACACAGTAGGCCCAAAAAAATAAACAGGAAAAGCCAAGCTGAAAGACATACGTAAATGCTGAGGCTTGTGTTCTGTGCTTCAAATTCTGAATTAGCTCAGACCAGTACAGAAACAGCCTTGCTTGTTCATCCTTTGGAACAATCATTCACTTCAGGCTACATCTTCAATCACATCATCTTTAAATAAATACCTGATGAAAATGACGCAGGCCAAAGCTTCTTATGCTTTTATGGAAACATTACGTACGTGTTCAGTGTGGACGAGCTATATCTGGAATACGAACACCAGTCTAGATGGACAGCTTTTGAAAATTAAACTGCAGTTTACAGATCTATCTGTAATGGTAAAACAATGATGCAACCCATAACACTAGCTGTATTTTTTTTTTTCTTTAAGACAAAACACAGATCTTGAAAATGGAAAGCTAAGGCACACTTTCATTAATGCATGTTTTTGCTATATCAAAAAAAATGTATCATATTGTCACTGACAAGAACACTGACCAGGCATGCCACCTAGTGATTGTGAAATAGCATGAAAGTTCCCATGATGCACTAGTGGTGAGGAATCAGGGAGGCCAACTTCAAGGTCCATGGCTCTCTCAGTCATAATGTTCCTGCTCCATCATCCGGTTAACTGTGCCAGAAAAAAATGGTCAAAAAACGCATTTCTGCACTGACCCAACTCCGCCCCAGAGCATGGTGGGTAAATTATGGACCAAATAATTTCTCTCTGGCACCCTTGGCCTTCCCACACTCACCAGTTCTCGCTTTCATGTGTGCGCTGCTCTTTTGCTCGCTCTATCTGGTTTTACGAGGCACAACCATTCTCAGTTTTACAGTAATGGCAGATCTCATTATCCGTCCATTTCATAATTTCTGCTTGTGCGACTCCCTCTTTTCTCTTTTTCTCCCTTTCTTACAGCCTCCCTCTATCTCAAGTGGCTGTAAAGGTAGTGCACCCTGAACAAGGGGCCCTCGAAATGAGACGCTAAGATCATTAACTTTTATCCCATGCCTGGGCAAGCCATTTACAAGAGAATGCCAAGGTCTCATAATCGTAAAAATCATAAAAATCCCAAAGATGTAGAAATGCTGATGAAAGAAACAATGCTAAAACAAAGGATGGAGAGAAAAAAAATAGAATGGAGGATGAATTCCGGCTTTGGAGAAAGGCTTAGGTGTGAAACACTATGATGTCAGTGCATTAAAATGAGTTACTGGTTATTGAGATCATTCAATGTTTCATTCATTCATCCTTCTGTAATCTTGTGCTTCCACTGAGACTACCCAGAACAATGCTCATGAACCGATACACCTCATTAGATTACCAGTTTAGAAGAAGGACAAGAAATATCTAGATATAAAAAAATGGGGGGGGGGGGGGTTGAGCGGGGAATAATGGAATGTGACTGTGGTGTGGACCGTTAAAATAATTTAGCCATTGAGTCTAGTGTTAATTTCCCCAATCAGGTGGCAAGCAGGAATGGCTATTAAATGTGTTAAACTGGCAGCTGCGGTGTGGTGTGTGCCAGTTTCACATTATGCCTGAATGCATTGTGGGTAGTGCGGTTCTCAATTTGGGGTTGAAGAGGAGGAGGGGTTACTGAGTTGAGGCGGTGCAGGAGTGCAAACCTGTAATTTAGAGTTGCTGATTTACTCTGTGGCTTGCTGAGTGTGTGATGCTGTGTATACTTATTTTCCCTTGCTTTTTCATAAAGCTTCAAAAAGGAGGAGGAACAGAGATGAGATGATTACATCATTGTGGGTAATACACTGTCAAGCACGAACCCAAGCATTCACATACACACACCCAAACCCCATTGGTACATACAAATGGTCTAAAATTGCTCCAAGACCCATCAAGCTATCATAGTAAAGCTTCTGAAGCCTCTTTTATACCTCTGAACTCAATTTAGTAGTAAATAACTGCGCTTTCTCTATGGCTTTGTTCATACAAATGGGTAAATCTGTATATTTTTTTTCTCTCTTAAGCCCAGTGTTTAGTCTTCAGATTTAAAAATTACAAGTGGAGGAGAACATTAGAATTTTATCCAGTTAGCAAATTAGCAAAATACCAACATGGTGATTGTGCAGTGGATGATGTTTCATGCACTGTCCAGTCATGGTTAAGAATGTTTAAGTGCAAGAAACAGTGACAGAAACTGAAGTGTGTGCTGTACACTACATGAGTGATTTCATGTCAAATCAACCAGGAGGTGGAACTGCACCATCACAGATTTTGATGATTTTATTCACCTTCTTAGTTAGTATGAGAACAACAACAAAAAAAATAAAAACAAAAAAAAAAATAATTTGCGTCAACCCTCACCCATTATGAAATAGCAGCCATTTTAAAATTTGGCCCACATCTACTTCTCCCCCTTTAAACTTTCCATACATGCTAAAACATATACATGCTACTAAGATAAAACGTGTTATTTATGCCATTTCAACCAAACTTGCAATATCTCCAGTGATGTCAATGATAAATAGCAATAAATAAATAAATACAAATGTTGCATTTAGCTTGAAATTCATCTTACAAAGAAGTGAAAATTGGTGAAACTACAAAGAAATAGGCCAAAAAAAAAAAATCAAGAATCCACAATTTTTGCATGTTTTGCCAAAATATGTACAGGAATGTACACTATATGGCCAAAAGTTTGTAGACACCTGACCACCACACCCATAGTGTGTATCTTTAACATCCCATTCCAGATTTAGTCCACATTTGCTGTTATAATAACCTCCACTCTTCTGGGAAGGCTCTCCACTAGATTTTGCAGTATGGCTGTGGGGATTTGTGTTCAAATCAGTCACAAGAGCGTTAGTGAGGTCAGGCACTGATGTTGTGTGAGGAGGCCTGGGGTGCAGTTGGTGTTCAAATTCGTCCCAAAGGTGTTCAGCAGGGCTGAGGTCAAAGTTCAGTGAAAGGCACTCGAGTCCGTCAACACCAACCTTAGCAAACCATGGAGCTCGCTTTGTGCGTAGTGGTACTGTCATGCTGGAACATGTTTGGGCCTCTTAGTTCCAGTGAAGGGAAATTGTAGAGCAGTAGCATACAAAGAAATTGTAGACAATTCTGTGCTTCCAAATTGTGGCAGAAGATTGTGGAAGGCCCGCATATGGATGTTATGTTTAGGTATCTACATGCTTAAGGCTACTAGAAACCTTTCACTAGACATCACCTGTAGCCATAAGCATGTGGTCTCAAATCTGGGTTTATAGATTTTGCCTTTTTTTTTTTTTTTAGCCACTCATAATTCAAAAAAGCTTTCCTGAACACATAGGGCAGAAAATATAATTTTACCCACGAACATAATATCAAACATCAAGATTCTTGTATTTGGAGCTTAACTTTTTTTTCTTTCTGCAGTTTCCTTATACGTAGTTTTTCTTGTTCTAATCTTGAACTTCAAATACAGGGGTATTTTGCATAGGCATAAACATTTTGCCTCAGGCAGTTTCACCTCACTGTACCCTGACCTTGTTAAAGATTCATTTGCTGTGTGCTGTTTGTGTTAAAGTAGCATTGCACTCCAAATCTATGGGTTTGATTAAACTTCATTCCATCAAACAGTTTGATAACCCACTCTATTTGGACAACACTGTATTTGTATCAAATGTAGTAAAAATGTTGAACAACACTATATTTCCATCCTCACAGTAATTTGACATGGAGCTGGTCAAGTAGTCTATACTTTAACTGAGAAACCATTATAGGGACTCTTATTTGTACATGCAACTCTGAACCAGGAAGTCTCGGGTCCTAAGGTTTCTGTAGTTTTTGCTGTTTAAACTTTAGAATTTTAGACACAACATTTGTCTACTTATTTAAAATCGTTCAGTTGAGAATCAGTCAAAGGGAAAGGCCAAGAGAAATAGCAATATTGTCAGGGTCATGAGATAATGTTCATGTGTACCAAGATGGTAGCCAGTGTCTGGGAAATAAACTGGCCTAGAGTGAAATGTCATTAACATGGAATAAATTGGTATAATATTTGTGCCATGTATGGACTAGATTGGAATAATATCAGTGTTAAGTAAGGACTGGACGTAGGTATTATTACGTTATGATTATTTCATTAATCATTAATTTATGTAATGTCGTTGTTATGTTTGGACTTGCATATTGCCAGCATTATGCATTATGTATTAACTAGACTGGTATAATATTTGTGTTATGTATCGGCTCCACCAGGACAATGTCAGCCTCATGTATGCGTGAAATACACTGGGATAATGTCTGTTATGCATGGATTGGAAGAGGGTGGGATGTCAATATAGATTGGACTGGGTTAAAGTCAGTGCTGTATATGGATCAGACTGGGTTAATTTCACTGCAATTTATGGAGTAATGGATTAGAGTGGGACATTGTCAACCTCATGTATGGACTAGACTGGGATAATGTCAGTGTTAAGAAAGAACTAGACTGGGTAATTGCCAGTGATGTATAAAGCCTAGACTGGAGTGAAATCATACATGAGTCATGTGCCATGTATGATGTGGAATGGGAGACACCGGAATGACAAGTATGGAATTGTAATCGACTGGTATAATGTTATAACAGACCAGAAAAATCCGATGCCTGGTCATGTCAGTGTCATGTACAGACTAGACCAGGAAAATATCAGCTTCATGAATGTACGAGACCAGAATAAGGTCAACATCATGAACAAAATAGACTGGGGCAATGTCAGTGTTATGGAGATGACCTTTTGTGTATAGATTACCTAAGGATCAAGAACTGAAAAAAAAAAAACACATTTCTTTGTGTGTAGCATTGCACTTGATGACACTACAAGGAAGGACCCACAATTACTGGGAAACATGCACGTAAGCACTCGGACACACACAGGCTCTCTCGGGGTAAAATATCTGTTTCTGCAACTGGACAAAGTAGAGAGTGAATAATTGCTTTGTTTCAGAGCAGAATCAATACATTCACAGATTGCCAAATGATGACTTGTACCACCAACAAATCATTTCCACCCACAATTCAACACCGTACAAACACAACACAGTACTATTGGGTTTGGGTCAGTGCTAGGTCTGGAGTGACTTGCCTCACTTTGTTCTGCATTAAGGCAGTAACTGAAATTGGGTAGCTCCAATGATATTTCAGTAGAGGTACCTGTTGGGGGGGGGGGGGGGGAGGGGGTGTAACAGTCTTAACATGATCTCTTCTGAAAAAATAGTGTGACAGCAGCCTAATGCATAAAATCATTCAGATACTGGTCAAGAGGTTTAGTTAATGTTCACATTAAACATCAGAATGGGGGAAAAATGTAAAAATTTGAAAATGCCAATCAGCCGGCAACGCATGTCTTTGGACTTCGGGGAGGAAACCGGAGAACCCAGAGGAAACCCCCAAAGCATGCAAATTTTGCACATAGGCGGGAATCAAACCCCCAATCCTGGAGGTGCAAGGCAAATGTGTGCACCAGTAAGCCACCATGCACCCCGGAGGACAGCCTAGAATTACGCAAAACTTTTGGGACAGCTACAAATACAGTAGTGGCAATGGTGAAACAAACAAAACATGCTACTGGACAGAAAAATAGATCCTTATTACCTCAAGCTCAAAGTTCCGCACAAGCCCGGACGATGCTGATTGATGATATAAGCACAACGTAGTCAGTTTTTTATCACAGTTCTATCATTATAAGATTTTCATGTGACATGGATCATGACATGTCATCCCACAGCCTTTTGTAGAATTCGGCCAGGGTTTTATTGAGATCATCTCGTACAGTGTGGCAAAGACAGCTGTAATCGCCAAGTCTAAAACTAACTTTACATTTAAATATGTAAAAAAAATGCTATTGCTGAATTTTGTCATCAGAAAATCAACATTTTGTTACCATTGTTTTACCATTGTATTATTTATTAGAAATCTGTAAAAGCCAACCAAAATCTACAACAAGGAAATTAGTGCAGATCTTGTTGTTCTATAGGAATTCCAATCGACGAACAGCAACTGCTTGATGAAGTTTAATGCACATACACAATTTTTAAGCTCTCAAAGGACAAAGGACAAAAGCTCTGTCGGGCATCTTTATGAGTTGGACCAGTACAGCACTGTATATCGGATTGAGTTCTGGTCTTATCACAGGTGGCACTTTTAAAGTGGAGAAGCAGAGGAATAAGATCTGAGGAGGGATTTTGGGGGGAAGAAAAAGAGAGAGAGAGAGATAGCTGATAAGATCTGCAGGGAGCTATTTGAAACCTCAGAAATAGCAAGCCACGCTTACACTGCTGAAACCTAAGTGAGTAAATAGGGGATTAGAAGCAGGTCCCCACTTTCCCACACACCACTGTGCTTGTGAGTGTGTGTTTTGATTTTGTCTCACATTAGCATCAAAATATCATTAATTATGCATAAAAGTGGTCAGAAGCATATATAAAAACATCAAAAATTCGTTAGCTCTATGTTTAATAAATTATGGAAGAAAACACACACACACACACACACACACACACATTTATATATATATATATATATATATATATATATATATATATATATATATACACATACATACATACGTGTGTGTGTGTGTGTGTGTATTTATATATATATATATATATATATATATATATATATATATATATATATATATATATATATATATATATATACACGCACAAATAAATACACATACAACTGGAAAACTGCAAAAATAATAATAAATAGAAAATCCTGTATAAATATAGTAATTATTTACATTTCGGTGAACATAGAGCAAGAAACTGATGCTAATCATTACACACAGTTATGAACATTCATGAGCAACAGTGTAAGCACTGCTGCTAGCTGAGGTCAGACCTTTAACACACACACACACACACACACACACAGCTTTGGGCATAAACAACATGCATCAAAAGAGAGCCAATACACAAACCTGGTGTAGTATGTACACCAGGAAAATACACTGATGAATATTCAAACAAGGATACATTTCATGAATTCACTGACCTTAATGTCTAACTCCCATACAGAGATAGTGCTGAGCAATTTAAAGTGTATCCGAGTTAATAGACTTCATGAGTCTAAGTTAACTTAAACTAAAGTAAGTAAAACAGCCAGTAGAAATATTTATTTACATATGTTATACGTACATTATATATTTAAAGTACAGTTAAATTTCTATATTCAGTAAGGTCCAACAATCTCTTCACCCAGAATGTCCTTTCCCCCAGACTCTAAAATAATTACTCAGCGATAACCTTTTTTTTGTTTTGTTTTTTCAAGAGCACATTGTTTACGGTAGATATAAAAAGTCTACATACCCCTGTTAAAATTGCATGGTTTTGTGATATAAAAAATTCAACCAAGATAAACCATGTCTGAGCTTTTCCCACCTTTAATGTGATATAACAACCAACAAAAAAGTGAAAAACAAACAGAGATGTTTAAAGGGGGAGAAGAAAAAAAGAAAAAAGTGTGCATACCATTTCATAATGCGGCATGTGACTGTCTTCAGAATGAACCAATCAAATTCAAACTCCTGCTCAAAGTAATTATCACATACCAGTCATCAATGAAGTGATTCTGATTAACCCCAAATGAAGATCGGCCATTTCTGTAGGATTTTCTTGACAACTTCTTGGTTTCATCCGACTGCTGAAGCCATGGTCCACAAAGAGGTTGCAAAGCATGTACAGGATCTCGTTGTTGAAAGGTATCAATCAGGAGAGGGGTACAAAAGAATTTCCAAAACATTAGATGTACCATGGAATATTATGAAGGTCATCAGAAACAAGTGGGCCACCACCATGACGATACCAAGAGCAGGACATCCCTCCAAAATTGATGAAAGAACAAGACGAAAACTATCAGAGAGACTGCCAAGAGACCTACAGCAACATTAAAGGAGATGCAGGAATATCTACCATGTACTGGTCACTCCCTGCATGTGACAACAAGCTCTTGTATTCTTTACATATCTGGGCTATGGGATAAGGTAGCAAGATGGAAGCCTTTTCTCACACAAAATATCCAAACCCACCTAAATTTTCCTAATAAAATGTGGGAAAAAGTGTTATGGTCTGATGAGATCGAGGTAGAACATTTATTAGCAATTTTATAAGATATTTTGGTGCAAAAACAAGAGAATGTATCATCCAAAGAACACCAAACCCACAGTGAAGCATGGTGGTGGGAGTATCATGCTATGGATGTGCTTCTCTTCAGCTGGGAATGGGGGGTCTAGACATAGAGGGAATCTATTTTGGCACAAATCCTGCAGATCTCTTTTAGACAGCTGGAGATGAAGAACTGTTTCACCTTCTAGCATGATAACGAACCAAAGAACAAATCCACGCGGAACCTTGAGGTGGATAGGCAACAACAGCAGAAGACCACATCATGTTCCACTCCTGTCAGTGTCATGGATACAGTGGGCACAGACTAAAAAAGGTAAAAAGGTAAAACTTTTGTACACCTACAAGTATCCTAAAGTGGATAGTGAGTGTATTTACTCACATATAGTAACAGCAGTAGCAACTACTATCTGATAACATCAGCTTCTGATTATATTCGAAAAGACAAACGGTATCTTGTGTGAGAAATTTCACTTGACAGCAATGTAATAGTTTTTTTGATAGCTGAGGAAATACATTCAGTAAGGTTAATGGACATTTTAGGACTTTTGTCAGCTAGAATTATGTTAAATTCTCCAGAATTTTATTAACCTCCATTTCTGTCATAGTCATCAAATTACTGTAAGCTTAGAACATGGCAGATTTCACCAAAGTGATATTAAGTGTGTACTCATTGCTAATTAGCTCTTCTGTGGGTGGAAAAAAAAAGAAAGAGAGAGTGTGAACTACTCCTTTGCACAGGAATAACACAATTAAGCATTGCTAACATGCCATAATTCATCAAAACTCCTGTTCAAAGGCCTCTGTCAAACTCTATTGAATTTTATTTCATTCAAATCTGGCAAAGTTGCTATGAGGGACTGAGAGAGAGAGAGAGAGAGAGAGAGAGAGAGAGAGAGAGAGAGACTTCAGATAGAAACGGTGGAAGGTAATGCAGTGGAATTCTGGGTGGATGGACTGATGGTGAAAAAGCATGTGTGTGTGTGTTCACGTAAAAGTCTCCTTGTCTGGAACAGCACCCCCCTACCTCAACACTCTCCTTGAAGTTTATGTTCCCTCACGCCACCTGCGATCAGTTATCGCCCGATGCCTATACAGTGAGGCCTGTGGTCCCTTTCCAGAACCTCCAAACCGACTCTAACACTACTCTGCACACTTTACTTCTCAAGAACTCAATTAAAAATCTTGTATGGTAGCACTAATTGTATTGTTCTCCACTTGATATAATGCTTTGCTTGTATTTCCTCATTTATAAGTCACTTTGGATAAAAGCGTCTCCTAAATGAATAAATGTAAAATGTAAATGTGTGTGTATTTCCTGTGCCAGGCAAGGTGAAGGACTGGGTGTCCTCACTAGGACAGGAAAAATGATGAGGACTTTCATTTTCACTGCTCAATCTTTTTGAGTTTTGAGTCACTTTGAGTTACTAAATTATTTTGATTTGTATTACCGCCTTTTTTTATTGAATAAGGTAGCCATATACAGTGTATCAGAAAAGAACAAGGAATAAGGTCATGCAGCACTAGGAAAACACTGCATTCGCATGAACACAAAACAAAATAAAAACGTACCTTCAGAGTTGTTCTTGTATATATTACAGTTAGGGTTTAATCTTAATTTTGCTTATATAGTGTATTGTACAATTTGTACAATATTGTACCAATGTAAAGTCAATGAATAAGAGTGATGGATTTTTGGAGGTAAGGCAACTGTTTGTTTATAGTGTGGGTAATCCATTTAAACAATCAGTGATGAGCTAATTAGCAAATTCATGGTACAGCATATTGCTGATCCCAGATTTATATGGGGGGGGATCAACCAAAAGAAAACTCTGCCTGAATAATGCACATATGTGCAAAAGTGAAAACCCACATTGAAGACCAAGAAGGGTAAGTAAAATGCTGCCAACCAGACAGCAGCTGAGTATTGTTCCAAAGAGTGGACTGATGAGAAATTTTCTTTGAAAAACGTTTTCTGCACTGTACCACGCTGTTAGTGGTAAGTAGTGGTTAAATCATGGTTATGGTACCATGATTTAAAGTAGTTAAAATAACACTGCCAAATTTATGGTGCATATTCCGATGTCTTATTCCAGTGAAAGCCAAGTCTGAGAGTAAGAACCAGAGAAGCTTCAGTTCACCCTCCATGGCACTTTAGAGTGTGTATTGATCCATGTTTGCATAGTCCTTATCTGAAATACCCAGCAATAAAGTTGAACATTCAGATGGCTGAGGCCATTCTATAAGCTCATCCTAATTCTAGGCCATTTGCCACATGCTACAAATTTAGATAATAATAAACTGATTTCTTTAAAATGTCCTCGAGGTAGAGTACATGGTAACATAAGCCTAGGAACAGTAGACATTGTTAGGGTACTTATTCTCACTTATATAAGTGAGAATAAGTCATCACTGACTTAACTTTCTATGGCATGCCTATAAGGTTGTAATATTTAAGAATTCCTAGCAGACACTGCCTAATTTTGATGTTTGTAAATGGTTTAGTAAAAGTGAGACTGACTGGGAGAGTATATTCCCTATTTTGTATCCTAGTCATGATCACAATGGATCCAAAGTGTAGCCTGGGAACCCTGTGGAGGAATATACCAGTCCATCCAAAGGCATCATCCACACACATTCACAACAATCTGGCATGCTTTTTGAGGTGGGAAGAAACTGGAGAAAACCCATGGAGAACATGCACAGCACCTCCACACAAACCTAAGCTCAAGATTGAACTGGGGACGCTAGAGCTAAGTCAGTTTATTTATAGCAGATTTACCAAATTTATGGGACAGTTACTGGACATTTCTTATGGATTTGTCTATAGGCGATCCATCTGAGGATAAAAAGAATATCATCCCCATATGAGATATTAGGAGAAAAATTATGAATAGTTGTTTCAGAAATTATTTGATTTCCTCCGAAGGCCTGTGTCAGCAGTTTAAGAGAAAAAGCAAACGCGACAAGCCCCTTGACCAGAGCCGCTTCGCTACAGAAAAGGCTATAATTGGCAAATACCTGTAAGAATAGAGGTGGCTGAGTGTTTTTATAAGGTCTATGTACAATATATAAAGGGACCTCTCCACTCAAGTCTGTCAAATGCTTTGAATGCATATAGCCTTTGCTTTTAGCCATGAGAAGGGAAACAGTGAGACTATCACTGGAGTGGGCTGCCATGCAGGTTAATAAGCAAAATGCAAACCCCATAAACCGTAACCCATCAACCAGACTAGCTCATTTGAAAAAATAAAAACATGAATGCCCAATGTCTTTCAGTATAATGAAAGCGACAGTCAATCATCTCTGCTTAACCCTGCAGCTTTAGCTGTCAAATCTCTACCGCAGGGTTATTTGGATAAAAGAAACTGTTTCAATGGAATAGAATCTGTTTGCCACCATGAGTGCTTTTCAGTGTAACAGGGAACAAGAGAAATGACTGGACCCCGAAGTCATCCATCTTTTCCCTAACATCTGTGAACGCCATTCTTTTTTTTGTAGTCTGGAAATAAACTTTGTTACTGTGTTTGATAGGTTGAGCATATCTCCTATGAGGAGGGCCTGTCTGTTTGTATAATCCAGCAGCATGAACAATACAGTCTGAGGACACTTATTAGATCAGTCGGAGTATAAAAAGTGGTCCGGTTCGTTTTTGATTGGATAAGGATGGTATCCATTTCAGCATGTAATTTTAACGGCGATGCAACTTGCACCCTTCTGCTTTTCTTGGGCCAACCAAGTGATGGTTTGGCCTCCAGCTTCTGTTCTCCATACCAGCAATGATGTTTAATTTTATGGGGTTTTGGTGGTTCCTCTTTGCCATGTGCTGCTGCTTGAGTAGATTCGCATTTCAACTAAACACAAATCAGAGTTTACATCCAGCTCTGTTTGGCCGATTACATTTGTAGTGGCTTTGTTTGTTTTTAATTTCACAATTTTAACATTTAACATCACTTTTTTGCTTGATCTCGATCTGTCTAGTGCCAGTGATGTTAGTACTGTCAAATGCTTCTTTAGAAATATTACATCCGTTTTAGAATCCTCTGTTCTCTGCCATGACTGAGGTTGCTTGACATTGACATTTTGGATGATTTAAGATCATTATTAAGATTTGTTTGCCTTAAAAAATAAAAAATAAAAAAAATGCAAATAATTATTATGCAAATAATAAGTGGAGCTTATTCACTATATTTGCACAACCATAGTTACAGTACTCCTTGGTGATATTCGTTCCTTTATTTATTCAGTTCTTTGTTCATTCATTAATTTTCTTTTCACTTTTCTTGGAGGAGGTTGCAGCAGCAACAGGCGAAGAAGGTCAGCCCAGACTTCTCTATCCCCAGCCACAGATTCCAGCTCCTCTTGTGGATCCCGAGATGTTCCTAAGCCAGCTGTGAGATATAATCACTCCAGTCTGCCCCAGTTGGGTCTCCGTCCAGTGGTAGCTCTTGCAAGAGCTTGTATGGTGCCCAAATCACCTCAACTTGTTTGAAGAGCAGCAACTCTACTCCAAGGCACTCATGGATTGTTGAGCTCCTCTCCTATATGACGATAATTTTTTCAATAAAATTTTAAAGAATATTTAAATAAATGTGCATACTAAGGGATATGGCAACATTTAACAAGGCTTGATCTGGCAATATAGTATACAAACAAGTGGACATTGAAATACACATGCCGGGATGCAGAAACACAGATACACACATTTTACACTGGTGACAACTTCATCCTGAAGCTGAAATATTGTTATTGATTGGATGAGGTTGGAAGTGGAAGTTGGAACATTTCAACCAGTTGTACTGGATCTTTCAGCACCTAGTTCAGTACTACAGCTTGTAATAAATAAGGAATTAGTGATGGGGGAATGAGATAATTTAAAAAAAAAACAAAAAAAAACCTTTTCACAAAAAGAGCGAGCATGTCAGCCTTAGTGGTTAGCACTAAGTGTTGCCTTGCACCTCCGAGGTTCAGGGTTCGAATCCCTCCTCTGCCCTGTGTGGGCAAAGTTTGCATGTTCTCCATGTGCTTTGGGGGTTTCTTCTGGGTACTCTGGTTTCCTCCACCAGTCCAAAGACATGCATTGTAGGCTGACTGGTATTACAAATTGTCCACAGTGTGTGATTGAGTGTGCAATTGGCACCCTGTTGATGGGTTGGCACCAATTCAGGGTGTCCCCCACCTTGTGCCCCGAGTTTCCTGGGATAGGCTCCAAGCGCCCTCTAAAGAGTTGGGATTTAGATGTAACATTGGATTACTACACAAAAGGGGCAACTCAAAGAAATAGAACTAATGACATGAGTCATAATACTAAAACTGATTCAGATTATTGATAAAGCTGGTCACAGAAAGGGTTCGGGTTAAGGCTGGTTGAATTAACAAAAAAAAAAAAAGCATGTTGCACCCCTTTTGTTTGATTGGTCAGCCTGCAAATGACGAAAATCCTCCTACTGAACAAAACATGAACATTCCAGGCTTTCCGAAGTTTGTTTTGAGTGCTTTTCAGGATCACTTCTGAACATAAACCAGGCTTTAGACTTTTGGTCAAGGCTAAGGTTGGGATCAGAGATATACAGTTACACTAACAGATTTATGTCCTCAGAAGGTCAGCAACATTAGTGTGGGAGATCATTTTGCTGGCCTAGAGAGGAAGAGGAAGGATCATCCCATCCCATATTATTGCAGCTGCTGACATTATCTTTTATACATAAAGAGAGAGAGAGAGAGACGGACAGAGACAAAGAGAGACCGAGAGTTGGGGTGGGGTGGGGGCAAAAAAGGAGAGAGAAATAGTGTGTTGTTCGAGATGGAGAGTAAGATATGTATTTTGGCTCAAAAAGCCTTCACACTCACCCTCAACCTTCACCTCTCCTCTCCCACACACATCCCGGTGTGTATGTGTGTATGTATATGTGTGTGTTTGTAGAGCGAGATCATGCTGTTCTAATGTTGAAAGAACAACAAACAAGGGGAAATGTTTTACTACACCTCTGCATTAGCGGTTCAAATACAATACTGCTGCCCATCTGTTCTGTGTGTGCGTATCCAGCATGACATGATGAGTCATGAAAGGTCTCGACATCACAAACCTTACCATCCTTTCATTCTTTATTCTGCCAAGAAAATGGACGACACCCAAGTCCAGGCTTGTACGTCATCGAAACACCATATTATGCATGCACAACGCATACGCACATCCTATATCCATATATTAGACCTTAAGTGGGCATGATGCAAGGCTTCATGGAATAAACGACACTTGTAAAAGCCAACTTCGACGGCTTGATAAATAGCCCCACTTTATGTTGCACTCTATGCTAGACGCTTAATAAACTGCAATAACTTTAGAAGCGTACACGCCTTTCTATGAGAAACAAGGCAGGATTTCAGTAACAAGAGTCAAGGGAACTAAACATCCGTTCTGTAGAAGGATGTAGAACCGTGGAACAATGTGGGATTTGAAAAACGCAGCCAACTTTGTTAGAAAGTTATTGCACGGAATGCAACAGTGTAGAGTATTATGAATGTCTTATGGAATGAATTAAATGGAAATTAGCAGAAACTATGCAATAGGCAGAGAACAACATTTCATTCAACCTGATCACTTGAGAAACAGGCCTCATTTATCAAGCTGGATGCGATTTAATTTATTCGTAAATCATTCGCAGGAGCATTCATATAACAAATTTGGTATTCATGAAAAATTTGCTAGTTCAGAAAAAAAAAAATTGTCATATCCTGCGAGAGCATGCGAGGTTGTGGAAATTTACGTTGAATGAGGCTCGGTAATGAGAACAACTGATCAGCTTCAAATTGCATAATTGGTGATGAGTTACTGTAATTTCATACACGCGTTACATTGCCAAGTTTAAACAGCTTATTTATTTCCATTTCAGAGAACGAAAGCTGGCTCATAAGTCGGCTCCGTTTACCACGTCATCATCTTTTATTGCTATGTTTGCTGTGTTTAGAGCCATGAATAATTTGACTGACAAAAAGTTTTGTCAGTGCTTGGATTTCTTGCTACTGGCATGTTTCAAAGAGAGATAAGTGACTCATCTGGTATGTTTTAATGTGCAATAAGCGAGGTACTCCCTACAGTGCTGCATGACGTCATCCGGCTTTTTCCTGATTATTTCAGGTTTATTACATTTATAAAATTTTGTTATGTATGCTGGGAGGGTGTATTGGTGTGCAAGAGGTCAAAGAGTTAGAGACTTCTGGCAAAGACACTTTGCTTTGAATCTTAAAATAAATAAATATAAAATAAAAAGTTCAATTTTTCAGTTTCCTTCTATGATGATGTTCATGAACTCCAGATATTTTTTCCCTCTGTTTTCATGTCAAACCTTTGTTTTTTCACCTCACGTTATAAAATTTGTCTCCAGATGCTGTAAACAACACTGGCGAGTCTGCTAAATAATATTTTTCATTGCTGTATACGTGAGCTAAAATAACTGTCAGTTTGCATTTGTGAAATTGTTTCTTTCTTTCATTCTTTTGATGTTTTGTTCTCATTTCTTTGCATTCAGCTCTGTGAACTGTTATGGAGTTTGTGGACATTGCTGCAGGGTGTCCTCAAACTCTCTATGCATAGGGGAAATTAACACTTTTTTTATAGCAAAATGTCTTCCAAAATTTTTCCTACATAGTTTACACAGTGCCCTCCTATAATGCCTAATGAGGTTGGAGAATACATGGCAAGGGATCTGAGACCATTCCTCCATTCAGAATCGCTCCAGATCCTTCAAATTTCAAGGTCCACACTGGTGGACTCTCCACTTCAGTTCACCCCACTGGTTTTCTGTGGGTCTCAAGTCAGGAGACTGGGATGGTCATGGCAGGATCTTGATTTTGTGGTCAGTAAACCATTTTTGTGTTGATTTTGATGTATGTTTTGGATCATTGTCCTGCTTGAAGATCCAACCATGACCCATTTTAAGCTTTCTGGTAGAGGCAGTCAGGTTTTCATTTAATATCTGTTGATATTTGATAGAGTCCATGATGCCATGTATCCTAACAAAATGTCCAGGTCCTCTGGCAAACACAGCATCAAATATTAAAGAGCCACCACCATATTTAACCGTGGGCATGAGGTACTTTTCCATACGGCTACCTCTCTGTGTGCGCCAAAACCACCTCTGGTGTTTATTACCAAAACGCTCTATTTTGGTTTCATCTGACCATAAAACCCGATCCCATTTGAAGGTCCAGTAGTGTCTGGCAAACTGAAGACGCTTGAGTTTGTTTTTGGATGAGAGTAGATGATTTTTTCTTGAAACCCTTCCAATAATTTGTGGTGATGTATGTGACTTCAGATTGTAGTTTTGGAGACTTTCTGACCCCATGAAGCAACTAACTTCTGCAATTCTCCAACTGTGATCCTTGGAGAGTTTTTGGCCACTCGAACCATCCTCTTCACAGTACGTTGAGACAATATAGACACATGTCCAATTCCAGGTTGATTCATAACATTTCCAGTTCACTGTAACTTCTTAATTATTGCCCTGATGGTGGAAATGGGCATTTTCAATGTTTGTGCTATATTCTTATAGCCACTTCCCATTTTGTCAAGCTCAACAACCTTTAGCCGCACATCACAGATATATTCCTTGTTCTTACCCATTGTGATGAATGACTAAAGGAATTTAGCCTATGTGTTACCTCATATTTATACCCCTGTGAAACAGGAAGTCATGGTTGAACCCTGTTCCGTGTAACTCAGGTGTACTAAATTTTTTTTGTTAAATATCAATGGAAACATACTTCTATAATTGTTGCACACCTATATAATAAAGTTTAATAACTTAGAAAAAAAAATTCAAAAAGATTTGAAGTGAAGTGGACATCCACAAACATCCACTGACACAGGCACAACCAACATGGTGCTGGCAAACACAGTCCCATACGTATGAAGACTTTTGGGACACCCTGTAAATGCAAATCAGCTGGGAAGTGAATGTGCTTGGTCATTTATTGGCATTTACCAATACATGCACATGAGAATGAACAAAATTAGCGTTAGCAAGACTTCTGTATATCTGGGGGGGATTTTTATTTAGGTTTGGCCAAAGATTTTCACAAATCTTTGCCAAAATTCTGATCAATAAGTCCAATTGTGGTTTTTATTATTTACAAAAAAATCGCTCACTAGCTCTTAAAACTTGCATGAGATTTTAAAATGTACTGTATTACTACACTGATGATTTCATGCACATCCAGCTTCATTTCAGCAGTAATTTCTTATCCAATATTTGTAGCATCAGTCACAACACATCGGCAAGCAACCCAAGATCAGTATAGATCTGACAGGTTGTCTAATTCGTTCCCTGTAATTTAATTACACTACTTCATAAAATCTAATCAAATCAGTGGAATTTCAGGAGCCTTAAGAGACATTAACCTTATTGATTTCAAATCTCAAGGTCACAAGAAGTGTGTTTAAGTCCTAAATAAGTGAGGCTTAAATGCTATTAGCAAGCCTCATATGCATTTCCTTCAGCAGCAAGGGCGAAAACACCGTATTAAAGTCGAGCAGTGTATGTTTGTGTCCATCTGAATGCTAGACCATACCTGCCTGCTGCTTTAATGTTTTTAATCATTTAACAACATTTTATGAGTTGCTGCATAACCACTTAGTGTACCATTTTGCACCTGCCACTATTTGCGTAATTCCTCTCGGCCCATTCTTTTCACCGGGCCTTTTGTTTTATTCTGCCCACCGTGGACTCCCCTTTCTCTTGCACTAGCAGGAAAATTGCAGGAAAGAGGTTTGGCGTCTAAATTGGCTGCTTAATCATCTCATTTAATGCATTGTTAGGCGCATTAAAGCATGGCCACCGCACAATGGCTGCTGTTAATGCTGCAGAGGGAAAGGTTTGAAAGGTTACCGCGAAATAACGCTATGACAGGTAGAATTACTAGGACTGGCCTCCCTCCTTCTCTTTCATTCCCTCACTCGCTCCCTGTGATTAGCACTGTGTTCCATGTGTGTTCTCATTGTTGAATCAGATTCGTTGTTGATGAAGCAGCCCGGTTCAACCCTTTTCAGAGACCTCATCTGTCATGTTTGTGATTGCTTATAATTGGCGAGCGAAAGAGAGGCTTTCTGAGCAAATGCGCCAGTAATTGTGCTATTTCTCTCTCTCAGTTCTGAATAATGGTATTTAACTGGAACAAAAAAACAGCCGCTGAATTGATGCATCTTGTTTGTTTTGGACCTCTGTTCTGAAAATGGTGTGTGAGATGCTAGCTAATGTGCTTGTATTCCAACCAGAGTCATATTGATATGGGGGTAATATTGAGCCAGTGTTCAGATGAACAAGCCTGTTCCGGTTTGTATCATAGATCCCTCTGTTTTAGCCCTCGCTAGTAATTCCCTTTGTTTTGCAGGCTCCAATGCTGTATGCTAATACTAAACAGATGGCAATGCTAATGCTAAGAACTGTCATGAGAAAGAGCCATTTTGTTGAATTTAATATGAATAAAGTTGTAAAATCACCACAAAAAAACCCAAAAAAAAAACATGCAAATCGGGTGGTCAGAAGATCATCGATAGACAGACTGTGTGCTCTATGCTAATGTAAAACACTCTACACATTATATGCTAGTGTTGTGCCTCGTAGCTGTATGCTAATAACGGTTAAGGTTTAGTATGTCATTGAGTGGAATGGTAGCACATTTGTTAGCATTTCTCTGTCACAGCTCCAGGGTCCATTATCAATAGAGATAGAGAACAAGGAAATACTAGCAGAAATGGTTAGCATTTCTTTACTCGGCTCAGCTAAGTTTTGCATACTTTCACCCACTGACCCCCCCCCCCCCCACACACACACACACACACACAAAGACTGCTCTTTTTGCATGGCTTTATCAGATGATCATCAGGTTTGTTCAGAGATTCTCATCAAAGCTAGAAACTAGTTAGAGGTTTACTTTTAATTTCCATATGTGGTATTTTAGATTTTTATCAAACATGTTTGGATCTCAGATAGAATCATATCAATCTTGCTTGCCCATAATGTACTTTGAAAACAAGTAGCACTATTCTGTGGTGCAAATAAATTCAAAGAACTAGGGCTGCAACTAACGATTATTTTCGTAATCGATTAGTTGACCGATTATTATTTATTTATTTATTTATTTAGATTAATCGGATTGGGGGGGGGGGTGTAAACTTTCAGTACCATTTTTTCGTTTATTTTAAATAAATCTACAAACTGAGTGTTACAAATATAAACTTCAGACTAAAACTTTACACAACTGTTTGTCCAATTATATAAGACTGAAAAGATCCCAATACACATACACACACACACACACACACACACACACACACACACACACAACAGAAGATATATATTATTCATTTAGGACTATAGTTTAATTCCATGCTTTTTGTGCATCTATAAAAATAATGCATAAATACTTGTATATAATATGAACTAATATATAAGTTTACATTGTATAATAGTATTTATGCATTACTTTTTATAAAAGGTAATGTTGACAAACTGAAGAAGGACATTGTCATTGACTCTGGGTATCTGCAAAAGCTAGCGGCATTGCCGTCGACTAGGAAGCGTCCTATACTTCCGGTTAGTAAAAAAAAAACCCGCTAGTGTTCCATTTGAGACGATATTACCTTTCTAAAATTCATACGCTAGACGGTAGAGTATACAGTATCTCAAAAAAATGAGTACACCCCTCATATTTTTGTAAATATTTGATTATGTCTTTTCATGTGACAACACTGAAGAAATGACACTTTGCTACAATGTAAAGTAGTGAGTGTACAGCTTGTATAACAGTGTAAATTTTCTGTCCCCTCAAAATAACTCAACACACAGCCATTAATGTCTAAACCGCTGGCAACAAAAGCGAGTACACCCCTAAGTGAAAATGTCCGAATTGGGCCAAATTAGCCATTTTCCCTCCCCGGTGTCATGTGACTTGTTAGTGTTACAAGGTCTCAGGTGTGAATGGGGAGCAGGTGTGTTAAATTTGGTGTCATCGTTCTCACACTCCCTCATACTGGTCACTGGAAGTTCAACATGGAACCTCATGGCAAAGAACTCTCTGAGGATGTGAAAAAAAAGAATTGTTGCTCTACATAAAGATGGCATAGAACTGAGCATTTGCATAAATCTCCTTTAAGTGGATTTTCTGAATATTGTATTTACATGCAACAAATTTCCAATTAAAGCCGGCATATTCGAGGGTGGGCATCAGAATTTGGGGAATCAGAATATTGTCTTAATCTCAATCGGGCAATCGGATTGCAGCATTTACACGACTCAGTATTGATTAGAATATTGCCAAATTCAATTCAATTCAATTTTATTTGTATAGCGCTTTTAACAAATGGACATTGTCTCAAAGCAGCTTTACAGAAACATATAAACACAGGATACAGATTTTAAATGTGTGAATTTATCCCTATTGAGCGAGCCGGTGGCGACGGTGGTGAGGAAAAACTCCCTAAGATGATATGAGGAAGAAACCTTGAGAGGAACCAGACTCAGAAGGGAACGCATCCTCATCTGGGTAACAACGGATAGTGTGAAAGTAAAAGAAAGTTCATATGAAATCTGTTTGTTGAACTAGTCCACTGTTCACTAAAGGAGACTTGAGTGCAAAACTGTATGAGGTGATTGCAGTCCATAGGCTAAGGCCATAGCAGAAACCATAGTCCCAGCAACCACAGTGAGAATGTCCATGTGGAATTGAGGTCCAAAACCATTTCCATGGTACTTCAAGCGGTACCATCCTAAGCAATCTCCAGGCTGTAGCCTCCAGTTTGATGAAAGCTTCATCCAGAGGTAGGGCACCAGGATGGATCAAGCAGGTTAAATTACAATTAATATCGGAATATTGACGTGCATGTAAACATAGTCATTGATCTTAAAGCCTAGCTCTGAGAAGTTAAAGTTTGACCAAACATGGGCTTAAAGAAAGGGTACAGCTAGCTTTTTCTTATATATTCGTCTATATGAAATGTAATGAAATCCAATGCAATAACCCTCACTCTTTTAAATTCTTATTTTCATTTAATCAATTTCTTAATATTACATAACTGGCAATAAGCAGATTAGAAAAGTTATTTAACAAATTAAATTCAATTTTATATATTGTAGCGCTTTAAAAAAAAATAGCCATTGTCACAAATCACCTTTATAGAAATCTGGTTATTTAAATTTATCCGTAATGAGCAAGCCAGAGGCGATGGTGGCAAGGAAAATCTCCCTGGGGCAACAAGAAGAAGAAACCTCCAGTGGGAACAGAACTTTTCTGAGTGACTCCAGATAGTGCAATTATAACTAATTCCCCTTCTATTACTCTATACTGTAGTGTCAGTAGTGCTAACTGCATTAAAAGGTATTTGAGTATAACCATCATAAGAGCTTTAATCTTGTGTCTATCACATCAAACTGAAGTTATCAGCTGTTACAGTGACTGACACTCGAGTGTAAACCGTTCTTAGAAATTAAGCCGAATCCAAGGAAGAACATCCACAGCCATCTTTAAGGTGTCTATAAGCTAGCATCCACAGTAAGAGAGAAATGTTTCATTTTAAATATGGTTACACTTTCTTTTAGGGGATTTATTTTATTATTTAATATTTATGGAAGCCTTGGGTTTTTGTGCTTTCTGATTTCTCATTGAGCTGCATTGTTTTGGGATTATTAACATCAAAAGAGGGAGAGAAAAAAAGATGCTGGCAAGAGAACAACTGTATATAGCAGTTATAAAAATAAGTGAAAACATGTCTTATGGTCTTTCCACAAACATAGTTTGTTTAAAAAATAAATAAATAAATCAAGACTGGTCCTTCATTAATAAATGAAAAATTGGAAAATGGTAATAGGACTAAACATAACAACAGCACATTATACTGCACATGTGCGATGGTGGATGTGATGTAAGGGAGGGGAAGGGGGAGGGGGGGGATTAATGTGAAGTGGAGAGGGTAATTGATCTGACTGGTTCACGAGGGCTGTGTGTGTGCCTACGTGTCAGACTCTCAGTAATAGGATTTGGCCGGAAGAGCAAAGGGCTGGTCCTCAGAGGTGAGAACAGCTATTAAAATGGCCTCACTTATCCTCCTCTGAGTGTGTGTAGGTGCTCACTTACACTGTGCCATTATAATTGGGCCACTTATTATAATAAGTCAGTCATGTGAGATGCACCAAGATGCCAAGAGAAACTGTGCCTGTGTGTATATTCAACAGTGGCTCAGGCACATTTTAGCAGTATTTATAGAGTGTGCTTCTCCAAACACATCAATAGATGCTGGCTCATGCCCTACGCAGTTGGCATGGTAACCTCAATTTGAGTGACGTCTCTAAAGGATATGGGCGTGTCTGGGTGAGACAGCTTGATGGCAGATATTACACTGACTGACAATTCCTTTTCCTAAGAGTGACAAAAATATGAAAGAGAGCAAGTGTGTGTGTGTGTGTGTGTGTGTGTGTGTGAGTGAGTGAAAAAGATTAGGGTGACCTTGCATCACATGGGAACGCAAGCACACTCATCTCTCATATGATCTGGAAAGCAGTGGGGTTTAATTGGCCTCACTGGCCAATAACATTACCAACTGAGATTTAATGGTACCAAACTGTGTCCTCTGCATATCGCCTCATTAACGTACAAGGACACACACACACACACACACACACACACACCAAATGTTAAGGCACCCTCATCACCCCTCACATACCACAGTCACATGCGAGACCACATGCAAGGCACTTTAGCGTGCATACACACTCAGACCCTTTCACCATTTACTGTACCTATTATGTTAGTGCTATGTACCATAAAAGCAGTGACCTTGGGAGGGTTGATCCAAAAATGATGTAATATTAGCACCTATAAAGAAGTTTGGGATTTACAAAGCGTCGGCCAAAGCGCATTAATCCAGGAGTGCGCCATTAAAAGAACAGACTTGATTTTACAAAGTGAGCATTGTCTAGTCTGCACTTTTTTACTATGTCATTCAGGAGAGGTGGAAGGACAGACATAAATGTTCCACGATATCCTGCCAAGACTGGACGGACAGAAACGCACGTGTTTAGGGCTAATGGTGACAGTTTGGTATTAATTAAACGTAAAACAGTTGCACATGGAGACGGGAGCTGGTTGTGCCACCAAGAGGATCAGTTTGGTTCTTACTTCCATGGATTAGTGGACAAATTGATAATAAAAACATGCAATTGTCAACCTTATGAAAAATGTGTTTATTTATTTTACTTTATCGAATGCTTAGTTATTCATTCATCAATAGATTTGATTGTCTATTTTGAATCACACCACAAGACAGTTGAATTCTTGAATCTGATTGGTCAGAATGTGTTGATAAAGTTTCTCCGACAGTAATGCAAGTAATTCAAAAGGTGCTTATTAACGCTCTCGTTCTAATACAGGGACTTGTATGCTGGATGCTCAACATAATCTAAGGCTAATGATCAACATAAAAAACATGGTGTTACTAAACAAAGATAAACTTGAAACGATTATATGATGATATGAAGCTTTCTGAAGGTACGCATTTGGTTAAGATTTATGGAAGGAGTCTCCAGTGTCAGTGCTTTGTAATGGTCAGCAAGTTTTCCACTACTGGAGCATTCAGGACCGATGAGTTAATAACCGATAAACATTAATTGCAACTTTATTTAAACATTATTATGAGTTAACACCTCACAATTCTGACTTTTTTCCTCATCACAATTTTGAGTTAACATCTAACAAAGCATCAATCACTCTCTATAAATAGGCTATATAAGAACAACACTGATCAGCTAACCAAGACGAGGAAAACCACAGGCTAGCACATGCTCGTTACCTCAAGTAAGTCACATTTCAGGTACTTCGTCAAGTGGATGTCTAAATTGCGAGGAAAAAAAGTCCGGATTGTGAGATGTAGACTAATAATCGCAAGAAAAAAGTCAGAATTGTGAGATTTTAACTCAAAAATAGTCAGAGTTATGAGATATGGGCCATTTTACAGAATTGATTCAACCAACCAAAAAACTCATTTAAAAAGCATTTACATATTCAAATCTTAGATGTTTACTAAGATCCTTCTATTATCTATTGAAACCCACAATAATATGTAAAATATCAGTAAGCGTAATATATATATAAAATCATCATTTATTAGGTATTTTCAATTGGGAGGTGGTTGTCCCGAACCCTAACCCCTAAATTTCAACTTATGAAAATGATATTGAAATAATTTTTGCATTTTATTCCATTGTTGTTTTAAAAAAAAAAAAATCTTTTGGATTTTTTTTTTTTTAAAGTGAAGTTCAAAAAAAATTATTTTTTATATTTTCTTTGCAAATCAATTCGTCCATTGGCTGAGACTGATTTTAACCACACCCCTACATTTCTGATCAGGAAATATTCCTGTGTCCCTCTCTCTCATAGCTACATGGTGAGTAGATAGGTCCCATCATTTTGAAGTAAATGTTTAAAAGTCTGAGTGTGAAACTCTTTACGAAGTTTTTCTAACTTTAAGGAACGTCACACCTTTTTTTCTGCCATTTAAGCAAAATTAAACAAACTTTTTTTGGATGTTATTCCATGAAATTTAGTTCATATGTGTGTACAGAACTGTGCTAGCTAACCATGTGATGATTATCATCTTTGCGCTAGGCTCAAAAGTATCTAAAATTGTCACTACCAAAACAGTCATGACCGAAACATCGGTTGCGACATCATTGTTTTGGTAGTGACAAAAGGGAACACTTAATTCTTTATTTGGGGGAAGTTATGCAAATCATAGTTATAGTTATGCAAGTCATTAGTATTTTAGTATGTTTTAGTAGTGTTTAGTATGTGAGTTAAAATTCTGCAATATGATATGGTTTAAATTCCAGCTGAAATATAACACATACTTAAGTCTGTGGTACTAGCAAAGGGTTGTTAGGTTGTTGCCAGTAGTGTTAATAATACATATTTTTTGGAACTTCACTTTTTAAAAAAAAAAAAAAAAAAAAAAAAATCAAAAAGATATTTTTTTAAAAAACAGCAATGGAATATAATGCAAAAAGTCTCTCATTATCGCTTTCGTAAGTTGAAATTTAGGGGTTAGGGTTCAGGACAGCCACCTCCCAATTGAAAGTACCTAATAAATGATGATTTTATATATTCAATAGATAATTTTATTTTAGATAATAGATAATAGAAGGATCTTAGTAAACATCTAAGATTCGAATAGGTAAATGCTTTTTAAATGTGTTTTCCTGTTGTGGGGCACCAGTTTGCACCAATTCTGTAGAATGGCCCATATAAAGTCGAAACTGTGAGAAATAAAGTCGGAATTCCGAGATATAAAGTCACAATTACCTTTTAATTTGTTTTCCTCTATGTAAACAGGCTTCCATAGACGTCAGCATGATCCGCAACATTAAACGTAACTATATATGGATAAAATGTATGCTTTGTTGTTCATTACTAAATTAAAACGTGTAATCGTTAATAAAATGTTAAATTATTAATGAAGAAAACATGTCAGTATGTGCTGTTATAGGAAAATAATCAACTTCAGTGTAGTGAAGCTTGTGTTGATGATTTTTCCTATAACGCCACTCCTGGTCATGTTTTATTCCTTACCTACTTACCTTACCTACTTACCTTACCTACTACTTTCTTGTCAACTTATGTGTAAACCAATGAATTGATAACTAAACTAAATACTGATTTGCTGAATGATTTATCTAGAAATGTACTGATAGCTGATCTAATAGTTCCTGATGCTGATTTGATTATAACAAACTCAGACTCTGAGTTATCTCAAGCACTCTTGCTTGCTCACTTTCTCTGTCCTTGACTATTATTCACCAGTCAGATAGCATTCAGTCGCTGGCTTGCGGCCATCTCTCTCTTTCTTTCTCTTTCCGTCTCCCTCTTAGTAAGAAAAGGTTCTCAGCCTGCTAGCATCCACAGAAGGACAAAACCATTCACTTAGCACGGATTGGCCTGTCGCTGCCGACCCCGCAGGCACGTGCGCGACTGATGAATAAAGATGTCACGGCAGCCGGGGATGAGATATCAATATACAGATCTGTGATAGGAATCTGCGCCTCAATTTCATCCCTGTGCTAGAGGAAGAGAAGCAATAAGCGAAGCAGGAAAGGCACTCAGGGAATGAGTCTCCAAATACGCGCAGCACAAATACGCACGCACAGGCTGGTAAAAACGCAACAACTTGATTTTGGAAGGCCAAGGCTAAAGTGAGTATGAAATCGGGAGAGAGATAACGTGGGGGGGGTTAGAGAGAGATGTTGACAAAGATGGAGAGAGGAATAGAGTTGCAGACCGAAATGGATCAGGTATATATCCATCTTCTGCCACAAATCATTTCCCTTCACACCCTCGATATTGCATTACATCTAGTGTATGTGTGTGTGTGTGTGTTTGGAAAGGGGGTTAAACAGTTCATGAGGTCACAATCTAGTCACGGAAGGAGATATTAGAGGAGTCTTCATGGTCAGTGTTTCAATAAAAAAAAAAAAAAAAGTGATAGGCTGATTGCACAACGGCCCCGTTCCAATATTGTGTAACATGGCCTTGTCATTGTTCCCTCACTTGTTCACCTTAAGGAAGCCCCCATCACTATCATAAGAGTTGTTCTAATCGAATACTTTATTAGCTGAAGCAAAGTTTACTAAATGAGCCCTTGGAGCCTGGAGGTACTACTGTAGACTAAGTAAACAAGACTGAAGAATTCAGGACCAGAAGTAAAAACTGAAGTTGAAGCTAGTTGAGTAGAGATTTAGTAGTGCTACTTAGCACATTAGCTGATATTACTGTACATAGTTCAAAGGAGAAAAAACCCTGACAAGTACTTTCTGAAAAACCTGCTCCATGCCGTACATTACATTTACATTATATTACTTTTATATGCCACTTCAAGTTGGCACGTGTTCCGCTTACGTTAAGTCGACGACGGCTTGTAAACAACAATGACAGGTGGAGACGACTGAGACGGATAAAAAGGGCTCGATTTGTTTCCTATAATGAGCAGAAATCTGGAAACCATCCTGCTGCATTACATACATCAGACTTAACGAAAGCAGGAGAAATTACTTTGCGCACCCTCTGGATCGCGCATCACTCAAATTAGCACGCTCTTCAATTAACTGATTAATTCAAATAATAAATGCTCGGTGTGATGCTTGATGGTTTTTAAACCCAATGATGGTAAATAAATGTAAACACCAGCCTGTGTCTAGAAGCAGTTTTCCTTGTGCAGGGCAGCTAAATGCTCTAGAGTAAAGTATCCTGAAAAAGTAGAAAAATGCTCTCGCTTGCTTTCTCTCACACACTCTAACACACACACACACACACAAGCTAGGAGATGTCTACAGTATTTACTATTTTCTAACACTTGCTGCTGCAAGATAAATCACAGGTCAGTACCTCCAGGATTACGCGAAATCAAGCAAACTCCGCAATATTAGAGGATCTTGTAATTTTTCAAAAATTACAGCAGATTTTCCACAGATGTGGGTCAAGACGCGTCATGTGACGTCATCACGTCAAAGCCCTCTTCGATACATGTGCATCGAACACGAGTACAGCTAAAAGGTTTCATTTACCAACCATCATAACTGTGAAAGAAAAAAAAAGAGCACAAAAAAACTCCACGAGTCGCAACGCAAATTTTGAAAAGAAGCCACAGTAAAATCAAGCATTTTTGGCCTGAACAATCACAAAAAAATGTATTTTAGCACTCTGTTCACTCGTTCATGAATAAGAACGAGAATCCTAACCTACTTACATCACTCTCGACAAAATAACAGGTGCACTAATGTATTTTTTTTAAAAATAATTATACCGAAGTTTTGGCTCAATCTTTGCTGCCGTAAGGAACGGGCATGGGTTATTAGTTTTCTCTATTAGTACAAAGACATTCTGTCAGTATTTTTGTCTCTACAAGACTGTATTCTTGATTCTGTTTCACAGGTCTACAGTATATTAATACCCTCCTTCTAATACATTATCGTTTCTATAGTAACCAGCACCACAGCGTAACAGTGAATGGATTCAAATAAACGTACAGTTGTCCTTGATATGATAAAGTTTTGTGCGGTGAAAGAGATGTTTATTTAACATTTATGGATGGATGGATTCTCCAGTGCCAGTGCTTTGTATCAGGCAGAGGTAAAGCTGAACAGGAAATTCTTCAAAGCAGGATGCTGCGCTTTGCATTTTCTCTGTAAGACTTCTGTTTTATTAAAAAAAACAGAAGGGAACAACTGATTACAGCTATTATAAGTGATACCTGGAACAAACTAGTTTTCGGAGACTTACCACTATAAATGGATAAAATGTTTGCCTCGTACCTCTGGGGTTGGGGGTTTGATTCCCACTCTGTGTGTGTGGAGTTCGCATGTTCTCCTCGTCCATGTTCTCAGGGTTTCCTCCGGGTACTCCGGTTTCCTCCCCCAGTCCAAAGACATGCATGGTAGGCTGATTGGCATCTAAATTGTCCGTAGTGTGTGAACGGGTGTGTAATTGTGCCCTGTGATGGGTTGGCACCCCATCCAGAGTGTCCCCCGCCTTGTAGCCCCGAGTCCTCAGAGGCTCCAGGCTCCCTGCGTAAGATAAACAGTATAGCAAATGGATGGATGGCAAATTGTGGTGGTATAACAGGATATAATATCAACATCTGGGTGCTTAAAGTACACCACAAAGTTCATTATTTTCCTATAACGGCATACCATGAGTAAGTGTATTAATTCCATACTTATTTCTTTCCCAACCAACAGGAGCATTTTAAAATCAGGGAAAAATGCGTGACACATCTTCACATTCGGCTGCATCACAGCGGTCTTATTGAACCAGTGCATTTAATGAAATCTAAACTCATATTCTATATTTACTTTTCTGTCACTCGATCGATCTGCATCACGGTATGTTATGGGTTTTGTTCCTACTCCCAAAACCTCAAACAAACATGAACAAACTCCGGAACACACTGGACGATCCTTGTTTTTAATGAAGAGTGCTTGGGTATTAAGTAGATCCTGTATGTGAGATTACCAACAAGAAGTCAGGCCTGTTTTAATTCTCTAATGGTTCTGCGGCTAACCGCTGTCAAGTACTTCAAGCCTAATCCTCCTTGCGCGATTTCTTATTTAAATGGATTTATGAGACCATTATTATTATGGTATGTGAATATAATTCTTCAAGCCTGGTGTATCTGCAAGAGCTCAGTTTATCTAACCACACACACACTCACCTCCTGTTTCCTTAATGGCCCCAACTCTATGGGAGGGACTTCCTCTCATCTGTGTGTGTGTGTGAGTGTGTATGCGCATGTGGAGGCTATTAAGCACCAAAATTCTGAATTTTCCATCTCATTGTATCATTAGTAAACATTTGAGTGATGCACTCTCTCGAATGAAGAATGTTTCATCCATCTTATTATTATTATTATTATTATTATTATTTTACAGTAGCACAGTTAGACACAGACACACAGTAAGAAGAGGGCACTATGTATGTGTGTGCATGTGTTTGTGCTACCTGTCAGAAGTGTGATAGATTACCAATGCTCGTAATCCATCATCCGTCATGGTTGAGGCTCTAGTTCTACACAATGGTGTGATGACCACCCACCCATCCATACACACACACACACACACACACACACACACACACACACGCGCAGACACAGGAGACTTAACATCCCAATAAAGTAGTAGCATTTTACAAACTTTCCAACTCATACATAGACGATCATAAAAATGGGTGTCTTAAAAATACCCTGTAAACCTCCAGATTTTTAATTAGAAGAAACTTCATCATCAAGAGACCCTCGGTAAAAATGAAGCCGGGACAGAAATGATTAATCACCGCAGACTCGCCGAAGTTTATTTGCTTCTCTCAGGAAATCTAAAAATACAAGCAACATTTAGAGCGAGATGTTCTCGACTACAAGTCATTCTCAACCAAATTTCATTTTCAGTGGGAACACTGAACATAGCGAATAATGAATGAATGAAAACTAGCACAGATCAATTAGCTTTATGCTAATAAGATCACAAGGGCTGCACCCTTTTAGCTTTTAGTCATTATTAGCTGCATTAGTGCGTCCTTTCATTGAGGTTTGTGGGAAGAAAACCTCTCTTTAGCAGTTGCCTTATTATCAGATCAGAGGAATAATTAAAAGATAAATGCAAATGGATCATGCTACTTCAACTATGGGACATATCGATTTTGTAACATACTCATTCATTTTTCTGTTATCTTTCTCACTCGTTCTCTATGCCTTAATTGATCGTACATTTCCCCAAATAAAAAAAGGCAATTTGCTTACTAGCATTACACAATGATTACTAGCATGTTTATGAATGTAGAAGAATATGAACAAGTAATGAATGAAAGTTAGCAGAAGCTGTAAATCATGAGCAGGCTAGGGAGCCACCGTTTAACTTTGGTCAGTAGACAAATGATGCTGGGTGTTGTTAAAGGTGATGAGCTAAGCTAATCATCTGACCTGTGATGATCTGTAGTTAAGGAGAGATTTATTGCAGCCATAGAGCACAGACAACACTATTTTTTTTTTTTAGACAAACACAATTTTTGTTTAAACCACATAAAGTGGAGAAAACAATTTTCATTGGACAGCAGCTATATAAAAGATATCCAGGAAGTAACTGTAGTGCACTTATAATTGTAGTCAAAACTGACAACGGTCCAAAAAAAATTACAGAGAAATGCTTTTTGGGCAAAAAGCCTTCAAATGGAAGCTTGTTTCCATGACATACGGATGCTAAATTGTGACTTTTTCTCTCATAATTTGAGTTACTTTGACTTAACTGTGATTTTATTCTCATAGTTTCGACACAACATACAACAGAGAAAGTTCTGATGTAACATCTCACAACAGTAAGTTAATAAAACAGTGACTTTTTTATCTCGCAACTTATTAATATCACACAATTGCAACTTGCTGCTTCTGTTTCCAATAATAAAACAACAACAACAAAACCCAGTAGTGGGTAAACAAGCAATATAAATGACCTGAACTAATACTTTCAGAGGAATTGGGCCAATCTGGGAGGATGAACTGGAGGGCATACCCGCAGTGTTGGTGTGGCTTGGTTAGGGGTAAGGGGATAGCCTAATAAGCAAGAAGTCATGGTGGCTCTCACTTATTAGATAAAAAAAATCAATCCCAAATTGAAATGTTAACTTGCAATTATGAATAAATCACAGCATTATTCAGCAATATTAATACAAAGTCAGAATTACATAATACATTCATTTGGAAAAAATGTACACCTAGTACAATCATGTGACAGCAGTGCAATGCACATGAGCATGATTTTATTTATTTATTTATTTTAAATGAAGCACTTAAATACTCATTTATAATAACTTTTTGGAAGAAAATGTACTCATTAGTGTGGTTGTAAGAGTGTATTTGCAGTGTATTTGCAGTTCCTGAAAATTGAGAATACTCAGACTGGGAAGGGGAGACTGAGTCACAAGCTCTTTTAATATTTTTCATTGGTTAAATATTTGTAAAACACAAAAATTAAAATGATGAAATATGGAGATCCAAGTTCTGATGTATGTCACTAAATGAAGCTCAATTTATTCATTAATTCAATTCAATTGAATTTTATTTGTATAGCACTTTTAACAATAGACATTGTCTCAAAGCAGCTTTACAGAAACATATAAACACAGGATACAGATTTTAAGTGTGTGAATTTATCCCTATTGAGCAAACCGGTGGCGATGGTGGTGAGGAAAAACTCCCTAAGATGATATGAGGAAGAAACCTTGAGAGGAACCAGACTCAGAAGGGAACCCATCTTCATCTGGGTAACAACGGATAGTGTGAAAGTAAAAGAAAGTTCATATGAAGTCTGTTTGTTGAACTAGTCCACTGTTCACTAAAGGAGACTTGAGTGCAAAACTGTATGTGGTAATTGCAGTCCATAGGCTAAGGCCATAGCAGAAACCATAGTCCCAGCAACCACAGCGAGAATGTCCATGTGGAATTGAGGTCTTTGTGCAGGTCTTCTGTTCTTGATGCAGCAACACAGTCCTACCTTGGCGATGTTTTCCAGAATCACGACGGAAAATGAAAACACACAGTTTCAAACTCATAGCTCCAACTCACCAACAGTGGGAGCGATCCTCACCCGATGGCACATGTGTCCCAAACATCAAACACGGTGTGACCTGAACTAGCTGGCTAACTGCTAGCTATCCATACAACTTACAAGCTCGTCCTCCTCAGTCTTTTCTACTCCTATGACCTGCTTTTCATCCTCCTCTGTCCAGTTCCTCTTAAAATATTGTAGGATGCTCATCTCTGTGGAAACATTTTGATTACCATTAAATTCTTTATGGACACGTAGCTATAGCACATACACACAATTTTGGTGTGCTACCTAGCTTGCAAGCATATGCATATTTGACAGTTTCATAGGCTAAATAATTATTTTGACAACAAAATTGTTGATCAAAACCAGCAATCAGCAATTACATGGGCTGATATAGCTACAATATCCTACCTCAAATACAAAGTGGTAAATCTTTCATCTATACGTTAGTGTGCTCAAGAGCATCTGAATGCTGTGTCGTAACCGCCCTCACCTCAGAGCACGAGGTTTTTTTTTTTTCACAGATGGTCATGTAATATACGAGCCATCTACAAATGAATCCATCCCGCTTTCATTGTGTAAGAGTAGCCACTTCTCTGAAAATCCATACTAGGTTTTGCTTGTTTCCTTGCAGTGACGGATACTTTACTCTCGTCAAGCTTGGCAACAGGCAAAACGGTTCAGCGAGCCCTAGCTACTTGAGTCTGACCCCTGCACTTATTACAGCGAAAGTTGTTTTTTTTTTTTTTAAATTGAATTATGTTTCTAAAAGTTGTGGCATGGATTCATTTGGAGACTGTCCAACTCAGAAGTCCTCACAGACAGGCAGGCAATGCAAAATAAAATTTTATAATAGGAAAAAGTGTGTGATGGGGGATGAGGACCTAGATTTTGAAATATGGGTGCGGGGGGGGGGGGGGGGGTTCTAGACTCCTAAGCCTATGGCAATGCATAAAATCATGCAAATATGGGCCAGCAGCTTTGGGTAATATTCACATCAACCATAAGATTGTGAAAAAGACGTGATCAGTCATTTTGACTGTGGCATGATTGTTGGTACCAGATGGGCTAGTTTGAATATTTCTATAATTGCTTGTCTTCCTTGGATTTTCAAACACTACAGTTTCTAGATTTTACTCAGAATGGTGTAATAAAGAAAAAAACATCCAGTGCGCAGCAGTTCTGAGGACAGAAACACCGTGTTGATGAGAGAGGTCAATGGAGAATGGCCAGATGGTTCAAGCTAGCAGAAAGGCTACAGTAGCTCAGATAATCACTTTGTACAACTGTGGTGAGCAGAAAAGCATCTCAGAATGTACAAGATGTCAAACCTTAAGGTGTATGGACTACAATAGCAAAAGACCATGTCAGGTTCCACTTCTGTCAGCCAAGAACAGAAATTTGAGGCTGCAGTGGGCACAGGTTCACCAAAACAGCTGGACTGTTGAAGACAGGAAAAACGTAGCCTGGTCTGATGAATCTTGATTTCTTCTGAGACACACAGACGGTTGGGTGAGAAATTGGTATCAACAGCATGAACCCATGAACCCAACCTGCCTTGTGTCAACACTCCGTGGTGGTGGAGGTGGTGTAATGGTGTAGGGAATGATTTCTTGCCACACATTGGGTCCGTTAAAACCAATCAATTATCGCTTGAATGTCACAGTCTATTTGAGTATTATTCCTGATCATGTGCATCCCTTCATGGCCACATTTTACCATCTTCTAATGGCTACATCCAGCATGATAATGCACCAAGTCACAAAGCAAAAGTCGTCTCAAACTGGTTTCATGAACATGACAATGAGTTCAGTGTTCTTCAGTGGTCTTCCCAGTCAACTGATCTGAATCCAATAACACCTTTGGGATGCGGGAGATTTGCAGCATGAAAGTGCACCTGAAAACTCTGCATGAATTGCGTGATGCATATCATCATGACAACATGGACCAGAATCTCAAAGGAATGTTTCCAACAACTTGTGGAATTCCACACCACGAAGAACTGAGGCTGTTTTGAGAGCAAAGGCAGGCCCTACCCAGTATTAGTATAGTGTTAGTATAGCTAATAACATGTTAAGTGAGTGTATCTTCTAATGTGTGGTGGAATGAAGCTTCCATACCTTCATCAGCTGTGTAAGCAAAATGCTTCTGAAGCTGTAGGAGGTGAAATCAGTTGATGTTTGAAATGGTGGATGATACAGTAGTAGTTTTTAGAACATTTACTCCATGATATTTATTCCATTGCCTCTCAGAGTTCTTTTTTTTCTCCAAGTGTCCTCACTGTACTGCTCCCAAAACAACTATCAATGCAAACGGTAGGTCATTAATGTTATATCTATCGCTGTTGAAGTGTTTCACAACTGGAAAGGAGGAATCCTTCATTCTGATAGTAAGAATACGCTTGCCAAAATGGTCATCGAGCGTTCTCTTGGTTTCTCTGATGTTAAGGACAGATAAATAAAAATAAATAACACCGGCAGAGAACAAGTTGCGGTCCATCGAAAAACAGGTATTTTCACTTTTTCTATGGAATATTGGTGATATGTCTACCCATAGTACTGGACATCTAAATGTCTGCTTGAAGGCTAAGTCAAGTCACAATGTTTAACTAGTATGTCAGCTGGATACCAAACTTTTCCAAAACTGCATACTGTATCTTCAAAATATATTCCCTCAGTTGGTGTTTTGACGATGGAGAGTACTGAATTACCTAAAACACGATGCTTGACTCTCCTATAGGTGTTTAACTGGGTAGAGCTCTGGTGACTGTAAAGGCCATAGCATATGATGTACATCAGTTTCATATTCATCAAATATATATATATATATATGGGTATAGGAATGGAAGCAATGATGTGTACAAGGTGGAACGGAAATTTTTCTCTAGATGAGTGACAGGTGATGCATGTTGCATACGGCACAGTGTGTATATGTGTTGGATCAATACATCAAAACAGCTGCCAGGAAAACACGGTGGACAGTTTAAATTTCTTGCATAAGCTCCTTAGCTATGTGCGTGCAGGTACAGTCGCTGTCATGGTCATCATGGCGAGATTGTATTTCTCAGCTCAAAGGACCAATTCTGTCCCAGTCAGGAATGAATGTGACTGTGAAAACAGCTGAAACAGCACACCCTCTCCTCACCCTACTGATGAGAACAAATGGGAAGTGTCTCATCTGGGCAGATGCTCCCTACAGGGTATACAAGCACATACTGACTGCCACACGTGAACAAAAAGTAACATACCTACAGTCCTTGTATGGGCCACGTGCTGATAGGCATCTGAACGTGATTAGTGAGGCAATTTCACAGTCTGTAAACTGCCATTAATATATGTCAAAGCTCTGAGTCTTTGTGAATGGTGAGAGCTGGAACCAAAACATCTCTCTCGCTCCCCCTCATTCATCCATATGCATCTCGTACTGAACAGGATCTCTTTAAAAAAAATTGTACCAATCAAAATGAGAGGAACATGCTGATTGATTTTGTTTCACTTTCATACGAAATGAAACTGTAAGATAAAGTATAAACATGAACACTGCCCTACTATATTTATTCTGTTTTTCAATCCTAATGGAACAGACCACACCCTATTTCATCCTGCTCAATCAGTGTACATTCACACTGTGTGTGTGTGCATGATTGATAAAACAGGCTTTTCAACACAAGCACTTTGTTTTAATTAGAGGCAATGTAACTGACCCACTCTAACCATAAATTCATTTCCGCTTTAAACACAGAGGGCGGGGCATCTCACATACAGTACACACCAGCATCCAAGTTGTTCAGCAATTAGCATATATAACCTCTTGCCAGTCTGATTTATTCATTCCTATAAACACAGTGTAAAGTGAAAATGTAGCTAGGATTGTATACTATGCTCTATTTCTCTCTCTCTCTCTCTCTCTCACACACACACACACACACACACACACACACACACACGCATACTAATGGAAACACATAGCGTCAGCCTATTTTTTAAATTAATATGAGGTCTTAACGCCTTTTCCATCAGTCACTCTGGCACTGTGTGTGTGCTTGTGAGGGACTCCAAGTTCAGAAGGCGTTAGGTGCTACTTGCGTTCACAGGCTAAAAGCAGCGATGAATCAGAGCTACCACCTACTTCAGTACCCTTAATAAACACACACACACACACACGTGCGTGCACACACACACACACACACACACACACAACTAATGAATAAACAGTGAAACCAAGTTATAAGAGGAATGGCACAGTATGTCTCCTCAATTGGACAGGAGATATTTTACAACTTTTTGCCCTTTTATAGCCATGATTCCTGATCGTTCAGGGCCTTTGGAGAGAGTTTAATCAAACATGACTGATTTGTTCACCCCAACTCTAGATGAAGCATCTTTTACAAACTATGATCTCTAGAAAGTGTATGATTTGCATTTCGTTGCAATGTAAATCCCAAAAAATTGCCCAGTCCTTTCATAATCTGTTAAGTTTAAAGCAATATCAGCCTGACATCAATCATAGGAATTGTAACAAACAACTGAGCACTAGCCCTGCCCCCTGAATTAACCTTCCTAACTTTACATACAAGATGTCTTCTGAGAGTTCATATGAATTAGCAACGAGATCGTCTTGAAATTGTACTTTATTAATACATAAATCTTAACAAGTCAGCGTTCTTGCGATTGCAAATGTGAGACCATTTTAAAGAGGTCCAAAATAAAAGCGTTGCATCGAAGGAAGAATGGGAGGAAAAACTGACGCTATCAGAATGAAAAAAAGCCCATGTTTGGACGGAATAATTCTCCCCAGCCATTCATGAGTTCTGTATCAAAACACTACACTCAGTTGTTTATGTGCAAGTAGGGGAAAACTGCAACTTCACTCAAGCGTAGCCCTTTTCTAATCTCTTTCCTCCATCAGCTTTAATTGTTTTTTTCTCCTTGCCTGAACTTCAGCTGAGGTTTTCATCCATCACATTTGCCTGTGTGTGTGTGTGTGTGTGTGTGTGTGTGTGTGTGTACAAGTGTGTGAGAGACCCCTTCCTGATAATCCATCTGCCAGGTTTGTAATTAAGATAGACAGATAATTAGGGTCTGTTAAAAAGTGTTTGTGTATCTATCACAGATCAAACCATTACTGCTTTGCTTACTGCTAAATATGGGATCTATCCTCATTTACTACAGAAATAAAGAAATATTTCAGATTTAAGTGCACCAATGGAAAGTGGTCACTCAGTGGTCAAGTCTGTGTGTTTATGACTCAAAGTTTGTTAAGTCCCTGAGGCCCTGTTTACACTAGTGCGTATTCGTTTTAAAATGAAAACGATCTTCATCCACACTGGCGTTTCTGCCATGTTTCAGAAACGGTCTTAGCACTACATGACCAAAAACGCATGTCACATGACCATTCATGCACACTGGGCTTGCGCATACAAGTGTAAACAGGAAGTTGGTTGCTAGTCCAAACCGGCGTAGGGTTTATGCCGCTTGAAATGAGAATTGTTGCCGATTGCTCTAATTATAGCTCGCCTTGCGCATGTAGGCAGCTTCAGTTTTATAAAATACAGAATTTAACTGCACAATTGCTGCTAAGAATGACGACAAAGCCAGCAAAGCTTGCGGTTTAGTCTCCGTGTTGGTGTGTATACGATCAAGTAAGAGTAATGGTCATATGGTAGGGGCTTGATGAATCAGGGAAGGATACACAATGATCCAGAAGACCCACTCAGGGGGCGAATGTGGGAAGCCACGCCTTCGTTTTTCAAAAGCCTTCGTTTTGGTCTGTTTACACAGACAGCTTGCATTTGTTGATTCAACCATGAATTCTACATCATACCAAAGAGTGCTTGAAGATAATGTGAGGTTATCTGTCCAAAAGTTGAATTTGAACCGAAAGTGGACAATGACTCTAATCACATGAGGAGATCCACCAAGGAATGGCTCAAAATGAAGAAATTGAGGGTTATGGAATGGTCTAGTCAAAGCCATGATTTGAATCCCATTGAAATGTTGAGGGGGGATTTGAAACAGGCAGTACATGCAAAGTCTTAAACATCTTGCAACTGAAAGAATATTGCATGGAAGAGTTGTCAAAAATTCCAGCAAGCCGATATCAGAGATTGGTGGACAATTATGCAAAACACCTACAAGAAGTTTCTTCTGTTAAAGGGGGCAATACTAGCTGTTGAATAAATGATTGAAAAGGCTAATTATCCTTGTGGTTTTGTTGACGTATATCAATTTCATTAATAGGCATTGTTTCAAAGCTGATCAAATGTTTGCTTGTCCAAATATGTCAAAAAAGCCAACAATTACCATGGGGTGTACTTATTTCTTCACATGACTGTACAAAGTACTGAATGCTCTCATCCCACAGTACCTCTGGTCTTTTATGATCTGCCACACCTGTATTGGTCAGAAGATGCAGGCTCTTTATTAGTACCTAGAATAATGAAGACTACAACAGGGAGCACAGCATTTTCCTTCAAAGCCCCTCACCTGTGGAACAGCCTTCCATTTAGTAATCAGGACTTATAAACAATCTTTAACACTAGATTGAAAACCTATTTATTTAGTTAATTTTTGTTACATTTATTTTGATAAAAGCTGAAGATCTGGGGAATCCATGGCCATACGGAGTTATGGTTAACTGAGATGTGCCTCCAATGTACATACACTCACAGTCACTCAGGTTTATTGTCCCAGGGTTTAAATGTCATGCTTGACTGTGTTACTTTCTGACTGTGTTACTTTCTCCCTTTAAATTATGCTGTCATAACTAGACTAGCCAGAGTCCCTGCTTGCACTGCCTCACAAATTTAACCCACAGTAGGATAAGAGCAAACCTAATTGTTTGTTCTCTCTTTCTCTCTCTCTTGAGCTGTACATGATCCCCTAACTGCCCCATGTGTTGCTATTGCTAAACACACTTCAACTGCTCTCGCTCCTCTCGTCCTCCAGACCTGCCTGATTCATCTTGACACTTTACGTCTGCTTGGAGATTTGGCACTTGTGACTCACCTTCTGCTGCTGTGGATGGTGCTGACACTACACATCTTTTCTGAACACTTAATACTGTTTGGCCATCTTTTTCTTTTACTGTACATTGTAATGATTTGTAATTCCACTAGTGGAGTTCCCTTTTGAGTCTGGTTCCTCTCAAGCTTTCTTTTTCACATCTTCTCAGGGACGTATTTATTTTCTCTTTCAGCGTCTCCTCTACCTAAATCAACTTCCATATATCTGTAAAAATTTCCTCATTATTACTGAGTACCTCTGCCCTTAAATTAATTATCTTACTACATAACAAACTTGGCTAAATTGACAGCAATCATATTCTTTTTATTTTTCATTTTTATACTATCAAAAATTTTAATTTTAAACACACATTTATTAACAAACAGTATATTTAACAATCTTGGTCAAAAACAGTTTACATGATTCCTTAAGTGACTCCTTAGTTATTAGATCTATCTATTTTAAAGATATGAAACCCACAGACAGCAAAGATGGCCTATATGGGAAAATCCTAACAGTGGCTTTAATGACAGGACTGGAGGATTGAAGGATATCATCAGTGTATTAATCTTGATGGCAGCAACAAACAGCATTTAGCTTGAGGTCATTAAAAAAGCATGAATTATATCAGACCACAACCAATGTACAAACTGTGCAC
This sequence comes from Ictalurus furcatus, assembly GCF_023375685.1. Lineage (NCBI taxonomy): Eukaryota > Metazoa > Chordata > Actinopteri > Siluriformes > Ictaluridae > Ictalurus > Ictalurus furcatus. The sequence continues at coordinate 11,147,933 of NC_071260.1, read as the reverse complement.
AGAATCCCTAAGACAATCCAGCATGTACGAGGGCAAAATACAGTCAGATTGTATATACTGAGATACAACAAAATGGCACTGATTGTATGCAGGAAGGGTGCACGGTGGCTTAGTGGTTAGCACGTTCGCCTCACACCTGCAGGGTGTGAGGCGTGAAGGCCTGCCAGGGCCTTCCAGGGCCCTTCCAGGGCCATGTGTGTGCGGAGTTTGCATGTTCTCCCCGTGCTGCGGGGGTTTCCTCTGGGTACTCCGGTTTCCTCCCCCAGTCCAAAGACATGCATGGTAGGCTGATTGGCATGTCTAAAGTGTCTGTAGAGTATGAATGGGTGTGAGTGTGTATGCTCACTGGCACCCTGTCCGGGGTGTCCCCCGCCTTGTGCCCGATGCTCCCTGATCCCTGCTCCCTGATGCTCCAGGTTCCCCCGCGACCCTGAAGAAGTAAGCGGTAGAAGATGGATGGATGGATGCAGGAACATTAGCATGGAATATGGGTGGTAAATCCCCATATCCAAATGAGAAGCAGCAGAGAAAGTAGTAGAAAGAATAAAACTAAGACCCTGTTGGGCCTCCAGATACAGGCAGATAAACAAGTCATAGAAAACCAATCAGACATACTGTAGCAATAATATGATGATATTGTATGATGATATGATAGAAACTAAGTAATTTTCTAACATCCAAAGGGAAGAATATGAGAAGGCGGAGAAATACTGCTGACTGAAAGAGGAACTAAAGAAAATGTTTAAGGTTAAACTCTTGAGCTCTTGAGTCTGTGACCCCTAAACTGGAAGATCGACTCCAACAGATTACAGCAATCTCAGTCCAGAAGAGCACACAAAAATAAAAAATATACTGCGCCACACCCTCAATGTCCCAGTTTTACTGATCAGGAGTACTGAGTGTAGTGCTGTTAGTGAAAGGAATGTTTAAACTTAACTTGCTGCTGATAATAGACTACCATTGATTTGATAAATACTAGTGTTATGGGTTTGTTCGTACATGTCCATGTCCTGAACAGAAATGTGTCCTCCTTCTAATACATCATATTTAGCCCATATAACTTGAGCTATTTAACTGTTGAGTTGAATTATGTCCATTTCAAAGGCAGTTTGCCTTTCAGGACTGCAGTCTGACACCCCTGATATACAAGAAATCATCAAATCTTGCTGTGTAGCTCTGAGTAAACTTCTAAAGAATTTTTCAATAATTCTTGCCTATGGAAAATCCATGATCTGCCAACCCAAAGATTCCAAGCTTGGAATAAGAGAACCTAGAAAGTGAGAAAGGATGGTACTGTGACTGTGAAGAGAAAAAGAGAGCCTTTTCCAAAACACAATTCTTTCTCTTTAAGGCATTCTCTTATGAAACCTTCTGTTTTTAGCTTGGGAAGGTCAGAGTATGTGTGCGCTGAGGTTGATGAATGAATGCGATGATGTCGTCCAGGACAAACCCAGTTTAGCTCAGCGGTTATATCCTAAAAAACACAAGCATTCTTTCTCTGTCTGCTTTCATTCACTTGCTCATTTGCACACATGCTGTATATTGTAGAATAATTGTATTGTTCTTGTTACTCCTAACCAGGCCTCCTCTTCAAGCACATTATAGTATATTACCTTGTGCTATGTATAGATGTACTGAGAACCACCAATGTGATTTTGGCCAATTCAGCCTACAAATTTAGAACAGATCACCTTGTATTTTATTACACCTCTGTACTGAAATGATATATGGAATTCAGCTAGGTAAATCCACCATGCTTAGTGTGTTGGACAGTGGCCTTAACCCAAACTGATTCCATGTGTATGTGGGTGATGAGTTCACTGCTATGTGAACATGTGTATATGTCTGCACATTTTAAAAAGAAAACTCCAACACAAAATATAAACCCATAGATGAGTATAATCCGTTCTACCATATATCTCAGTGAATGATAGACTGATGCAGAAATAGCTGCAACAAAACTTTTGTACGACTCTCGCTGGGAAATTGCCCTAAGGCAGTGTCTTGTCTGTTGTTTTTCTCAGTAGTGTGTGTATGTTGATTCATTTTGCTTCCTGTATGTGATCAGCTACACTATATCAGCCGCTCGTGTTCCTGCTGTGATTTTCTATGATAAACAGAAACAAGTATCATCAATGTGGGGAAAAGCTGCATTAGACATCTCCGAAGTATTAAATCGAAATTAATTCACCATAGAGAATTCTGAAGAGTTTTATGCATAGTTTCTTTAAAAGTAACTGAACAGTTGGCTGATTTTGAAGTTTGAAGCCAACTGTGTCATTGCTGCAATATTGGTTCATGCATGAGGGAACTGAAAGGTCTAGGGAAATGGTCGCCAGCCCTGTTCCTGTAAATCTACCTTCCTGAAGACTTTAGTGTAACTCCAACCATAATCATGCCCACCTGACCATCCAATCATTAGAAGCCTTAAGACGTTCTTGATCACCTAAAACATGTGTGTTAGATGTTGGTTGGAGATGAACCCTGCAGGAAGGTAGATCTCAAGGAAGAGGGTTGGTGACCACTGGTTTAAGGGTTATTCTAAATGTGACATTTGCATCTGGAATCCAGTCAAACCATTATGAGCATAACATTTTTTTGATTGATTAATAAGAAAGAATATGCTGATGAATTCAGCAATAGGAAAAAAAGAAAAAGGCATGTGGGTGGGATTACATTCTGGATGGGATGCCAGTCCGTTTCAGAGCATCGTGTGCGCACACACAAATTCATTCACACCTAAGGCCAATTTGATACAGGCAATCCACCTAATGATATGCTTTTAGGAAGTGGGAAGGAAACTGGAAAACGTGGACAAACCCACTTGGGAGAACTTGCCCAGAAAAATTATAACCCAAGCTCAGGATTGAAACCTGGAGGACCCTGAAGCTGTCAGGCGGCAATAGTAAATGCAGCGCCACCATACGGCCATTTTTTTTATATATATATATGCTAGTTTCTCTAAAAGTCATTCAATTGCTGCCTGTTCTGTTGATTTGTGGGCAACTGTGTCCCTGTTGCATCAGTGGTTCATATGTGAAGGAAACAAAAGCTAACCAAGAGGATTAAAAAGCCAAATAAACCATTAAGAGCATAAAAAGTGGTCAATTGCCAAGAAGCAAGAATATGCTGATGAGTTCAGCATAAGAGTGAAAGCTAAATATATACTGTAGTATACAGCGCACAAATTTCCCACCCTTAGGACAAAATGGAGGCAAAGAACTTTCATTTATAGCAACAAGACATTTAGTTGTTAGGTTTTACAAGTATTTTCCCATTATTATTAAGAAAAATGTGCAGTAAGATATTACTTGTTAGGAAATAACAAACAAAAATGATATCAGATCTGAAATTTGCATCTTCCTTTCTAAATGTGGTAGAAATATTCTTTAATAACTGCCTCCATTCTCTTGTGTATCCTTTGAGCAGCTTTTGGATCCTCTCAATTGTAACATTCATCTATCATATTCAGTAACATCTCTATAGTACTACATCTGCGTTGGCAATCCTCCTCCTCCTCCTCTTCTTCTTCTTCTTCTTCTTCTTCTTATTATTATTATTATTATGTACACATTGTAAATTAGACGTGGAATTTCCTTCTAATTCCCAGGAAACCTTTCATTCAACTGCACTGAGCCATGAAAGAAACCCCCCTTTTCAACTGTGAGTACAGAATAAAGGCAAAAAATGTGTAAAAGACTGTCATTTTAAGAATGGAAGCATGCACCACATGAAAACCAGGAGAAGTTGTAAAGTCTACGTCTATGTATTACTTTTAAAAGAGAGAAAAAAACTGTTTACAAAGTGATGTACTGAGACAAGTGTAGGAAATAAAGGAACTGCTCATGGCAGAGGTTATATCCAAAGGCATACAGCTTTTGTGTTGGTGGCAGAGGGCATGTACTGTATGGTTGCTAGTGGAACTGCTTTATCGGTGTTTGATGTGCCTGCTGAGAGAAGAATTAGGATGTACTGTCATGTGTACAGAGGCAGCTTAACTGCTCAGATCCAGGCAAACACTGGACGGTCTTTCAGCATGCTTGTACGACAGTGGAGATAAAACATACTGCTAAAGCAAATTGGACCCAAAAGTGGAATAATCAAATGCCTGACCTGAACACTATTGAGACAGAGAGATAAAATCGATCACTTTAACCCACTTATTCACTTTCAGTAAATGTATTTCCTGGTCAGGTTTGCATACTTATCCTTATCCTGGGAGCATTGGGTGCAAGCCTGGTTGGGATGCCAGTCCAACGCAGGGCACCATGCACACACATTTACACACTCATTCACATCTAGAGACAATTTATCTTAGTCAATCCAACTACCAGCATGTTTTTGGTCGGTGGAAGTAGGCCAGAGAACCCAGAATGAAAACGAAGGAAAGTTAAGGTTTATGGTATGGTTACTCCTGAGATACCAGTGATCATGACCAGTTACGTTCTTCTGCTCTCCGTATCTGCCTGATCCATCCTGATGCCCTACTTCTGGTTGGAGCTCTCATGAATTGGAAATCAATTGCTGTTGTTGAGGATGGCCCCACATGGACCGCCTAAGCACCACTGATATTACTGAGAATGGTACCACTTAAAAACAAAGAAGATGAATTTCGACAACAATTCATATGAACAGATTTGCTTTGATGGCTTAGGACTACAATTGCTATGATAGCTTTAAGGACTGCATTCAAGTCTCCATCAATGAACAGTGGATAATTATTATTATTATTTTTAAACAGACTTCATGTGAAAACTGTAATGAATTTCCTGGTTACACAATTGCAATGTAATACACAGTTATAGAAGGGATTTATTTATTTATAATCACACTATCCAGTGCCACCCAGATGAGGATGGGTTCCCTTTTGAGTCTGGCTCCTCTCAAGGTTTCTTCCTCATGGGGCAGTGGTGGCTTGGTGGTTAAGCCTCAGGGTAACTGATCTGAAGGTCGGGGTTCGGGCCCCAGTGGGGCTCAAGGGCCCCACTGTTGGGCCCTTGAGCAAGGCCCTTAACCCTCTCTGCTCCAGGGGCGCTGTATCATGGCTGACCCTGCACTCTGACCCCGGCTTCCTGACATGCTAAAGTATGCGAAGAAAAGAATTTCACTGTGCTATAATGTATATGTGATTAATAAAGACTCATTATTATATCGTCTCAGGCAGCTTTTCCTTGCCAGCGTCACCTCTTGCTTGCTCATTAGGGATAAATTCATACGATTAAAATTGATATCCTGAATGTATTCATTTCTGTAAAGCTGCTTTGTGACACTGTCCATCGTTAAAAGCGCTATACAAATAAAATTGAATTGAATTGCATTATTATTATTATTATTTGTAACTTTTCTCAAGACTTCAAACAAAAACAAACTCTTCCTTATTCTTTCCCAGGTTCCCAGTTACTTACAATAGGTGACACGAGTGAGATAAAGAGTTTCTAAGGCCGGGTGTTCTCATTCTGTCCTTCTATGTAGGGAATGCTTGTCTTCGATCCAGGGTCCCACTGGTTCTGGAATCCCCATACTCCCCGATAATCTTAAGTCTTGAGTATTCACTCCAGTGCATCCCTTGCTTTTCATTCCACACGAGTGACAATCAACAGTCTAGGACTGAGTCAAACGGCATCGGGACAAACATGAAGCGTGAGTATGAGAGTGTAAGAGTCTCACCAACGTACAGAAGAATATAATGTCTCAGAGAAGAAGAAATTCATGGCAGGCATACAAATAGCCCTCACTCCCTTCATCCCTACCCACTCAATAGTTTGCTTGTCCATGTGGCAAGTGTGTAGTTTGCATTTGAAATCACCAGGCATTGGTAATGGTTTTTCTCTCTCTGCGTCATTTCAGATTCACCCACCCAATCAGGCCTGTCTGACTCCGTCTGCCTGGGACAGCAGGAGATTTGTGACGACTCCTCTGAATGGAGCTCTTTATTCAATTCATAACACGAAGAGGCAACAGAAAAATATATACTTCTTTTTTTTGGTGCTTTAGCGGAAAAATCCACAGAAAAATACCAATGGTTTTAAAGTTTCATGAATTGAATTATGTGATGCAGACTGCAAGGACTTCTCAATTTGTTTGTCAATAAAGGTGTTTGAGCCTACAGAAGAAAGCTTTTATGTGCACTCACTCACACACACACTTTTCTTTGCGTAGTCACACATACTGTATAATAGCTCAGCAGTACAGATTCAAGCTGGCTTTAAAAAGATACTAACAGTAACTTACTAACATTCTCATTAATCTGCACCATTCTCCATTTTCACTGGAGTTAAAATGTACTCTTTAGTGCTAGCTCAACTGTCATCTCTATACAGTGAGGTTTACGAGCACGCCTCGTCTTCAACCAGCCCAAAAGAACCCATGTCACACCCTTCTTCATCTCCCTCCACTGGCTTCCCGTATCAAATTCAAGGCCTTGATGCTCACGTACAAGACCTTGTCTGGAACAGGACCCTCCTACCTCAACACTCTCCTGAAGGCTTACGTTCCCTCACACAATCTGTGATCGGTTAATGACCGACACTTAGTACTACCTACTCAGTGTGGCTCGAGGTCCCTTTCCAGAACCTTCACACTAACTGTCCCTCAGTGGTGGAATGAACTTCCAAACTCAATCCGGACCGCAGAATCTGTCACTATCTTCAAAAAACAGCTGAAGACCCACCTCTTCCGTGAGCATGTAACTAATCCCTAAAATGCCAACCCAACTTTATTTTAAAAAGAATAAAAATAAACTTACTCTGCCTCTTACACCTCTACTCTGCACACTTTGCTTCTCGAGAACTCAATTATAAATCTTGTACAGTAGCACTACTTGTATTGTTCTCTGCTTGATATATCGCTTTGCTTGTATTTCCTCATTTGTATAAAAGCATCTGCTAAATGAATAAATGTAAATGTAATACCCACTCAATACAAAGGGCCAGGATTCTGTGAATTGTGGGTATTTGAAATAGGCATTTGCATGGAGAATATTATTATGTGTTTTAACAAGGTTGCAGACAGATGGACCAAGATGTGACATCTTACCCTACATTCACACTAGCAAGCGACAAAGTGACTGGTGACACTTTGTCATTTTTTTTTTTTTTATCAATGTGCATGACACAGAGCTGTGATTTCAGAGATGGCAGCAAGCAACAAAGCAACAGCATGACAAGCAGTACTTAATTTGTTCTCAATCATGCCAGAAGATGATCCAGCACCTCTCAGATTTAGAGTGCTGAAACTTTTTTACATGTACATGGATCAGCTCTGCAGCTTTTTTTCCCCTTTCGGTTACATATAAATAATAATATAATATAATCACATTTTAATGAATGAGTAATTTCCATAATGACTGACACACATCAATTCAATTTTATTTATATAGCACTTTTAACAATGGACATTGTCTCAAAGCAGCTTTACAGAAACATATAAACACAGGATACAGATTTTAAGTGTGTGAATTTATCCCTATTGAGCGAGCTGGTGGCGATGGTGGTGAGGAAAAACTCCCTAAGATGATATGAGAAAGAAACCTTGAGAGGGACCAGACTCAGAAGGGAACCCATCTTCATCTGGGTAACAACGGATAGTGTGAAAGTAAAGGAAAGTTCATTATGGTTTTTATATGAAGTCTGTTTGTTGAACTAGTCCACTGTTCACTTAAGGAGACCTGAATGCAAAACTGTATGTGGTAATTGCAGTACCAAGGCCATAGCAGCAACCATAGTCCCAGTAACCACAGCGAGAACGTCCACACATGCTTATGCATCATGGATATGTAAGAAATGGCTGACAGTGTTGCAATTTCTTAAAGACATACAGTGGCAAGAAAAAAGTATGTGAACCTTTTGGAATTTCATGGTTTTCTGCATAAATTTGTCATAAAATGTGATCTGATCTTCATCTAAGTCAAGGGTATTGACAAATATAATGTGTCTAAAATAATAACACAAAAAAAATCTGATCTTTCATGTCTTTATTGAACACACTCATTCAACATTCAAAATGGCAGTGGAAAAAGTAAGTGAACCCTTAGAATTAATAACCGGTTGACCCACCCAGTAACAATACGATGATCTTACCACTTACTAGAAACTATAAAGTGAAATTAACTAGCGAGGCAGTTCTGTCTGTCTGCATACCTAACAAATGAACTTATTGCATCATTATGTATTAAACCAGGCCAAAATCCATACTTATTTTGCAGCTAACGTTAGATGCGCTGATTGTGTTATTGACTGGATTATAGGATAAAAAAGCCAAATGTTATCAGTGTATTACACGGCTTCTCTGTGAACATAAATAACTCGGGTAATCTTATTCTGTATTTAACAGCCTTCAAGCCTGTATGATAATTTTGTCTGATTCTCAGGTAACCATGTTCACTCAGATGGGTTAAAACCAAGTACAGTGAAATACAGGCCTGTCACGATAAATACTGTGTAAGACAAGACATTGTCTCAGAAATTATTGTGATAAACGATATTATTTTAAAATCATTTCATGCCTTTGATATAATGATAATTATAAGAGCATAATCATGCAAGTACACACTTTTAAAGAGCAATAAACTTTTAATTCTTAAGAATAATTGGACATTGGAATTGGAAGGTCCAAAGAAAAAAATGAAATATCCTAAATAAATGAAACATAAATAGGATAAAACCACAAGCAAAACAATAAAATGTTAATAATAGACTGTAATACAATATTGTGAATTCTTTATGCTTTAGTTGTTCATTGTCAGTGTTTTAGTGCATTGTTATAGAAAGAGCGTATTCACAACTTACAGTCCTACCTAGCGCCTTACTTATGTTCAAATTCACTTGTGTGTTCATGCCGTTTTGTGCAAAAGCTAGTTGTAATATTAAGTTTATGTTGTGTATGTGTCTGATTCACCCTCCTGTTATGTTATGGGTCGATTTGACCAATTTCCATATTTGAGATGTCTGAAATACTGGTTAATCTCTCTTTTACTCTTCGAAATTCTTTGACTTTTCCTCATTTAGAGTCATGAACTTATATGCAAGCATTTCTTCTTTCTGTGGTTTCGGACAAGCCGCAATAAAGTTTTACTATTTTAAGCTGTTTTTTGTGTGCATTTAAACTGTGGAAGTCATTTTGACCCATAGCATAATGGATATAACTTTATTTCCCCAATGTGTAATAGGAGGGTTAATCTCATATGTGTATAGGATGTGTTTGGGTGAGTTAATTAACCCGCTAGTAAAGCGTTTGTTTACCGCTGTTCATTCACTGTTCAGATTCAGCTCACGCAGATTAAGCGGCTCAATCCCCGACATTATTGGCTACGACTGGATTATTTGAAATACTATAACTATTCTTTCTAGATTTTTCTTCTTCAAAAACATTGTTAATATCTTGCATGTAATTTTTTTTTCCCCCAACAGTATGTTTCAATTAAAATCAGTGCTAGTGCTACCTAGCACCTATCGTTTTTAATGATGAGTCTTTATTGGTCACATATACAGTAGAGCACAGTGAAATTGTTTTCTTCACATACGCCAGCCCGTGAGGAAACTGGGGTCAGAGCGCAGGGTCAGCCATGATACGGCGCCCCTGGAGCAGAGAGGGTTAAGGGCCTTGCTCAAGGGCCCAACAGTGGCAGCTTTGGCAGTGCTGGGGCTTGAACCCCCGACCTTCCGATCAGTAACCCAGAGCCTTAACCGCCAAGCCACCACTGCCCCATTTTGCTTTTGAATGTGCAATTTTATCATAAATTCAACGAATATTCGAAGTTGAAATTTTAATTTGACAGCCCTAGAGCAGACGAGAGGACAGAAGCAGCACGAATGGCTAAAATGTTAGTGACAGTCATTCTTATGTAAACACAGTGGGCAATATGGAGGTCAGCAACAGTGATCAAGGTCATGCCCATATATCGTATGATAAGAAGGATAATGTAATGTAACCTATGTTCATATGTCATTCATTTGGAAATAAAGGTTAATTGTATAAGGAATAAAACAAGACAATGCATGCTGGTATAGTGAACACAGGGTGGTGTGATACAGCCTGAAGCACATCCTGAAGTGTATTATCTCTCATACCACAGCAATTACACTTTATTATTATTTAAACTACAACATGTCGTATTTTTATTTGTTTACATTTAATGCTGTGGAATGTCCACAAGACAAGTTACTTTCTGTTAATACTGTAATCTCTCACAATGTTACTAAGACCAAAAATTGCCATGTCTTCATTCTGAAAACCATCCTGCGCTGGCAAACATAAAGGTACAGCTTTACCTCTGGCTGTTAAAAAGCACTGACACTAGAGACTCCTTCCAAAAATCCAGAAGAAAGTCCTTTACAGAAAACAGAAAAAAAAACACCTCTGATTATGGAGAACCTACAACAGAGGGTTAGATGAACCTAACTGGAAGCCATGAACACTCAACTATACAAAGAACCTAGGCGTGTCAGCAGCCTAGATTTTAAGGTTAAATGAGGGCTTGAAACATCATCAAGGAAGTAGGATGGACATAGGAGACAGAAAGATAGATAAGATTCATGAGGCTGTCACAAGTCTCTACTATATTATTTCTGACTCATGTGCAGAACACTGGAGACTGCATGAAATTAAAGCAAAAAATGTTACTATTAAAATCACACAATGTCAGTGTTTAGCTATTAGATTCAGCCATATGTTATGCCGTGCACGTTGTCAAATCTATTTTTGCCTTCGCTTAAGTACACACTAGGCGGCTAACTCATTGGCATCACTTTGAATTCAAACGCTTACATGGGCAGTAACTGCATGTGCAATAAGCCAAAGAGAATCCTCATATATGAACACTTATTTGAATTTATTTTCCAAAACTCGGCTGAGGTTACATAAGATGGTGCGTGTGGGAACATCAGTCAGTGTGTATTGACTACAGAAAAAGGTGGAGTGAAATTAATCCTTGGGCCACATGGGTACAAGCGCAGGAGTGAGATAATAGCCGATATTTGCTTAAGTCATGGCCTCCATCTTGAAGTTGGGGAATGGGGAAATTATAATTGACTGCCTGGTTTATAGACCAAAGAAATTCAGGGAGTAAGAATTGAAAGGAAGGGTGACACAGAAAGATAAACACTGCCTTTGTGGACTTTTTCAAACACAGGCACAAAAATTGCTAACCTCAGTCTGTGTGAATTAAAAGCTAGCAGCTCGTGTTATTTAAATGAGATTAGGCTAACTGGTGCCTGCTTATTTAATCACTGTTAGACAGGTTAGTGTTTATTTATCAAAATAAAGAATTGAAAGAGACTGAATTTAAACAGGCCATACTATAACAGTAAATATATATATTTCCATCCGTCCATCTTCAACCACTTACTTCTTTTCAGGGTCACGGGGAACCTGGAGCCTATCCCAGGGAGCATCGGGCACAAGGCGGGGTACACTCTGGACAGGGTGCCAATCCATTGCAGGGCACAATCATATACACACTCACACATACACTACGGACACTTTGGACATGCCAATCAGCCAACCATGCATGTCTTTGGACCCGGAGGAAACCCCCGCAGCACGGGGAGAACATGCAAACTCCGCACACACATGGCCCCAGCGGGACTCGAACCCCGGACCCTGGAGGTGTGAGGCAAACGTGCTAACCAATAAGCCACCGTGCGCCCCCTATATATATTTATTTATTTTTATTTTAATTTTTTTACCCTGCAATTTTTTTTTACTAAACTGCATTCTAAAACATTCCTGTTTTCAAACACAAAACAGCACCGGTGCAGAACTTTCTGAAACTCACCCACCCGGGGCATGTCTCTGTCAAGTGTTAGCCATTAAAGTTAGTAGCTGTTAAATATCCTTCGATTAAATGCAATTAATGTTCCTATGCTGGAGAAAAGGCCTGCCCGAGCCGCCCCTTTCGCCGGAAGGTTCCAGAAGCGTGCAGAGGTTAGCTGCTTCAGGATTTAGCAGCCCAGTACCCCTCTGCTTTTATCTGCTAAAATTATAGTGTGACAGCAAGCCTGGGGTACAGAGACAGCAGATGCCTCCCACACACACTTACATGCACACTACCAGATACAAGCACCAGCTGTGGCTGCTAACAGCTTTGAAGAACACAAAGCACACATGCACTGAAATAATGTGCCCCGAGTTGCACCAGGTGAGAGGCAGCATTGCAATATGAACGAGGAACGTACTCACACCCCGGATGCACGCATTCAATGTAATTGGGAGGTAATGCACCATATAAACAAAGTGATTCACTTTCTCTCATTCACTAGGTAATGACCCATAACTGATGGCTTTCTCTCGCTCTTTCATCCTCTCTGATGGCACTGCAGCCTCCAGGACAGCCACTAACCACTGACATACCTCATTCAAAACACATTCACATAAAAGCCGCCCTATTAGACATGCTGTGCAGGAGATCAACAAGTTAGCACTTACATAACATTCTACAGGGATGCATTTGTCTCAATTTATACTGCCTATTTACAGCCAATCATAGTTCTAGAAATTGATTTGTACTTTATTACGTTTTCACCTCACCCAAGCTGATCATTGAAGTCTGACCATTTCAAACTATATTTATATTTATCATCATCATCATTGGTTATTACAGTCTAGATTAATTATTATTAGTAATAACTATTCAATGAAGGGGTCACATTGGCTAAAGGGTTAGCACGTTTGCCTCGTACCTCCGGTGTTGGGGGTTCAAATTCCACCTCCACCCTGTGTGCGCAGAGTTTGCTTGTTCTCCCTGTTTTTTGGGGGTTTCCTCTAGGTACGCCGGATTCCTCTACCAGTCCAAAGACCTGCGATGTAGTCTGATTTTCAAATTGTCCGTAGTTTATGAATGGATGTGTGAATGCGTGTGCGACTGTGCCCCCGTCCAGTGTGTCCCCCGCCTTGTGCCCCCAGTTCCCTGGGATAGGCTCCAGGCTCTCTCATGACCATGTGAAGGAAAAGTGGTACAGAAAATGGATGGATGGATGGAACTATTTAAAAAAGTGGTTGAGGAGGCCGTTTGTCTTGGGAATAAGATTTAATGGGAATAATCTATGGGAATAGGAGCTGCTTGTTTGATTTGACTGTATGATCCACAGTTAAAGTGAGACCATCACACTGCATAACCTAAGACCCAAGATCATAACCTAACACTAATTGTTTTGCATTCTATCCTCCATGCTTGCCCACCAACCTGCACTCTGATTGGTCTGGAAATAAAAATCATCATTTGACGATTTTCTGAAAAGTAACCTTTTTTTCAACTTTAGAAGCACTTCACTATGACCAAAAACAAAACAAAACAAAACAAAAACACATGTGGCTCATGCCCACTTTTCAAACATGAGCGAGTGGCTGAGGGAAGGAAAAAAAATGCCTAGTATGAACGCAGACCAAGTGCGAATTATTGTTGCATCACATTTTCAGAACATTGCAGAAATTTTATTTCTGTAACATATACTGTGTAGCTGGAACTAAACCAGGATTATACTTTGCCTCAAACAGGCCCCTGTTCATTTATAAGGAGTGTGGTTCACAACCATTAAAGCAAACTGATGAATCAGCTCTCATGGCTGTTCTTCAGCAAAAAAAAAAATGGAGACATAAGATATTCATAATGTGGCTGATCTCTGATTGCTTTTTATCCATGCCACCATTATGCACCATCATCAATTGATGGTTCTTTTGTGTTTAATTACAAACTAAATGCTTGATTTGTTCTTGCAGTACAACACAACATCACATGCTTATGCCTTTTGCATACTTGTAATAAAATGCACACCAAATGGCATAGCTTGCCCTTTTCAGTTCTAAGCAGTTCATCATCCGTGAGTGTGATGGAAATTGTTTCAGATATAGCATTAATCACAAAAGTTTTGTAAATACTCTGATCATAAGGAGGCCAAGTACTGAAGCTACATAGGCACCTTGTTATTCTACCTTGTGAAATTTGGCACACTGCTTGGGGACTGTCTAAGAAACATTCAGACCAAATTTGGACCAAGTGCTACCAACACTCTAGCCCCACCACTCAGTCAAATTTGGGTCTAATATGGAAGTATATTTATGGCCATAACTTTTGAAAAGTATGTCCAAAATTTTAAAGGTATGCATCCCTGGATTCCCTGTGTTGAGATGAGTTTAACACACCCTATGACTAATTTCCATAAATTTTAATGTTATTTTCTGCCATCTTGGATTTTGTAAAATAAATAAATAAATAAATAAATAATAATACATTTCACTTCACCTCCTACAAATTGGCACACACCATCTTCAAAGTAAGCTTTCAGAGTAAGTAAAAGAATTTTGATGCTCAAAATGGTTTTCCCATAATGGGACAATGAATCTGACAGTGAAGTCACCAAACAGGAAATGAGTCTGTATCTCAGCTACAACTTTGCACACTGACACACAACTTGGTAGGCAGCTTCAGGACCATGACCTGAAGCTATGCAACATAGTTTATGCCAGTGCTAATTATTTGTTGAAAGTTATAATAACTGCTAAAAATGCTTCCATCTATGTGCCGTTTTTGCTACAAATTTTGTCCAATCTTCACCAAATTTGACTCACATCATCTTGCACAAAGTGGGGAAAAAAGGACCAGACTGATGAGGGGGAAAAAAAATTAAATAACTTAGCAATTAAGACCCCAAGTCAAAGTAGCAACAGACAACACCAAAGGTCAGAGCAGTAGCAGCAGCTGCAGCACCTTTCCTCCAAATCTCTCTTGAATTCCTTTGCATAAAGTTATGGCTCTGCGTTCAGTGATTGCTGAAGCAACAACTGAAGCATGTCTGGGAATATGCAGCTAACCAAGTCTGGGTGCTTGGCTCCCCAAAATGCTGCTTGCAGCTGTTATTTCTAATTAGATTTGGAAACAATTCTTAAAACAATTATTTAAATAAAATTAAAAAATCACTAGCCAGTCCGAGGCTTTAGTAGAGAAGATTTATGTTTAGCAGACAAACCCACCATCACAGCCCAGAAAAGCTGTTAATGTTTGCTTCGGTAACAACCCCGAATGCTCCCCCATTTCAACATAATCTAAAACTAAGCTAGATTCCACCACCATGCCTTCTCTCTTGCAGGAATTCATTTCCACACTGACAAGAAACACCAGTCTGCGATTCTGCACTCACATTCTTAAGTCCATGAGCATAGCCCACCCATCTCAGCTATTTTACGGCCTAAATTGGATTTTTCCCCGATGGCGGCTTGGATAAGTGCCTAACTCATTATGGCAGATTGAAGGACTTTAGGAAGAAATAAAGCAATCAGCGGATAATTCCACAGACAAACACTTATCACGGAGGCCTTTCACCCATCCTAAGCATGCTACACCAAAGTGCCATACTGGGGGCTGTGCTGCAAGTGTGCCTGGTTACATTTGACTAGTTATGATAGCATTATTAATTAGTTATTATGGCAACATGACTGTGTTTCATTATAATAGAAAGGATGCATGCGTGAACAGGGAGTATGTGCGTTTAGTTTCCCACCACACAATATGCATGTACAGGTGTTTCCATTCCAAGCACCAGAGGCGTCTCTTTCAGAGTCAGAGTGTCCAGATGGTAAAACATTTATGGCATTAAATCCCTCGACTCACAATACGCCCAGGTTAATTTAAATTCTGTAGAATTTAGATACGCAATCTATGGACATGTATATTATCAAACACATGCGATCATGCACAAATGTAAATCCCTAGCAAAAGGACATACCAGAACAAAGAAAGGAATGAATGGGCAGAGGTCGAGAAACAGAGAACACGAGGGAAAGAAAGAGTGAAAAAGAACAGGCAGTGGCCATAACGTGTACACTCAGAATCCTCCCTTATTCCATTGCATGCCTGACCGGTCTCTTAAAAGAGAAGGGGATTAACCAGTCAAACAGAAATGGTGAGGGAGGAGAGGAAGGCAAGGAGTGGAATGAAAGAGAGAGAGAGATGGCTGATGCAAGGATTAGAGCCAGACAGAGTGGAGCGTTGAGGTATTTCTCATTCGTCCTGACCTCGTATTTACCTTTGTCAAACTCACTATGGGTGGGAAACTCTTGGTCATCATTGTAATACAAAGTCTTAAAAGATTGATAAGAGAATCGGGTTGCAGAGAAAACACAAAGACTTGATTTAATGGACACATTAAAGCTTAGATAAAAGATATTTAACTAGAGGGTAGGATTGGGCTAAACAAAACTGTAACAAAACTGACATTTCAACATCGAACTGGACAAATCTCTGGTAGGCCATCTAATATCTAAGCTTTAACTGGTCCAAGCAAAATGATCTAACGTTTATGTTGAGACTGATCTAGTTTGATCTAGCTTTGTTACTAAAAAAGTAAACAAAGGCCATTTTATATCATTTTAGTCCAGATAACAACTGTAAGTAAGCAGATTGCTTTCTGAATGTTCTATCACTCCCTAAATGGTAAATGGCAAACTTATATAGTGCTTTTATCCAAAGCGCTTTACACTGTGTCTCATTCACCCATTCACACACACCCTCGCACACCAATAGTAGCAGAGCTGCCATGCAAGGCGCTAACTTTCCATCGGGAGAAACTTGGGGGTCAGTGTCTTGCCAAGGACATTTCGGTATGTGGAGTCACGTGGGCCAGGAATCGAACCACCAACCCTACGATTAGTGGACAACCCGCTCTACCACCTGAGCCACAGCCGCCCACTCCCTATAATGTTCCTATAATCATTCCTGTAATGTTGCTTCAAAATTGTTAGATATTCTAAAACTAGCATTTTAAAAATGTTAGTTTGATGACAGGCAGCAATGATGCAGCAGGTAGCCTCACATCTGTAAGGTCCCTGGTTTGATCCAGAGCTTGAGTTACTGTTTATGCAGCATTTCCCATGTCCATGTGGGTCTCCTCCAGGTTCTCCAGTTTCCACTCACCTTCCAAAAAATCTGGCTGATTGTCTACACAAAAATGTCCCTAGGTGTAAATGGGTGCATGGTGTGTGCCATTCCATCCAGGGTGTATCCCCGCCTCGCACCAAATGTGTTTTGGGGATAGGCTCTGGATCCATGCAACCTTGACCAAGATACCAAAAAGAAATTAAACAGTTTGGTTACATTACTTGGATAACCCAATGTAGACAATCAACAATCAATAAAAATCCTTCTACAGACCATCTACAACTTATATTTATATTTACATTTACAGCATTTGGCAGATGTCAGAGTGACTTATAGAAGTTTCGATCAATAAATACATCCTGGACATCTAGGAGAAGTTCTTTCCACCACTAAGGTGCTAGAACAGAGAAGAGTGTGGGAGAACTTAGGAAAGTTAAAACCAAATCACACAGCTGCATTCTGGATCAATTGCAATTATGCTCAGCGGCAAATCTGCCAGTAGACCAGTCTCGAAATGACAAAGGACTGAACAAGCGCCTGAGTGGACTTTATGGATAGAAATGGACTAATTGTTCTGATGTTGTAAAAGAGAAACTTCTCATGTGACTCATCAACCAGTCCATAAACTCATTTCAGAGACAGTTTACAGTAAGATCAATAATTGATCATCAACTTGTACATATTTTCTTCACTCTATTTGGACAGTCCATGTTAAGGTTGCTGATGCTTAGAAGATGATATGTAGTTTATTAACTCATCACTTTTTGCTTTCACTTTACTTGGATACTCCAGGTTCTAGATCTTCAGGCTTACTAAATCATTTATCACCTACTCTACTGATACATTTTTTATGTACAAGTAAGGATTATGACATGATTATGATTAGGTGTACTGTTATATAAACATAATTAACAAGTGTGGTGTAACGTCGCCCGACACATTTTGCTATAACAGCATGTATCGAAGTGGTTAATTCCTCTTATACCACAGTAATTGTTTTTGTTTTTATAACTACTGACGAACGACGCCTCATAATTTTGATTCATTAAACAAGTTAGTTCCTGTTACATTACATAATAACAAGTGATAAACTGTTTCTGTTTCTCTCATCAACCTTTCTCTTTTTTTTCCTCTCGCCAGCCTTTCTCTTTCTCGAAGTTATTAAGATGGAAAAAAGCAGCTTTGTCACATAACCGAGGAAAACCCAAAAAGCACAAATCCCTGTGTTCTGAGGACTTTCCTTACTATAGAAAACAGAAAACAAAAGGACCAGCTTCATCTCAAAGTGCTGACCCTGCCTGATTTCATACAGAAAACATCACCAGAGCAACATTTGTAGATGTTTTGTTGGTTTTAAAAAAATAAATAAATAAATTTATTGTTAGGTATCAGTTATCTGAGCTGCAGTAGTACACAAATTAGTGAAAGAAGTGCAGTGAATTGACTCCGTGAATAATCTGAGACTACGGTCACATGTGGTTAAACTAAAATTAATCGACACATTCTGACCAATCAGATTGGAGAATTGAACAGCTCGCTGGAATAAAGTAGATAATGTTAGATAGCTGACATTAGTAGATGTTGTCAGTTAGCTGATTCCTGACAATCTCTTGATGGTTTGTAGAGACAATCCAAAATACTGTGTTAAGTAAGCAACGTTCTCAGAGTATTGTGAAGCAAATCATTGCCGAAATGTTATTTCTGTAACGTTAAAGCTAAACTTCTAATCTTCCAAACACGTTAACGAACGTCCTAATAACGTTCTCCATTAGTAGGGACGATACTTCGCCTCGAACAGACTCTTTCATTTCTGATTCATTTAAAAGGCAGCGTAACTCATTATAATTAAAGCAAGCAAATTACTTAAACTAATTAAAGATGAATCAGCTCTCATGGCTCTTCTTCAGCAAAAAATGGATTTCATCAGACAGAAGATACACACATTCATAACGTGGCTGGTCTCCAATTGCTTTTTAGCGGTGCCGCCATTATGCATCGTCGTCAATTGATGTTTTGTTGTGTTTAATTACAAACTAAATGCTTGATTTGCTCTTACACCACAACGGCACAAGGTTATGCCTTTTGCGTACATTTAATAAAGTGTGCACCAAATGGCCTAGCTTGCCCTTTTCAGTTCTGAACAGTTCAACATCCTCGAGTGTGATGGAAATAGTTTTTGTTACTGCTATACTGCTTATTCTTCCTGTTCATCCATACTGATACAGACAGATACATTTCCTGCCTAGAAGTCTAATACAGTTCTTGGCTAGAATAAAGAAAAGCCAGAAAAAATATATTATTCAGAAAGTCAGTCAAGGTTGTTTATATAGACATGACTATTTGCACAAGACGCCCGGCCCGGCTCATACAGAACACACTTCTTGATCAGAAAATCAACTCAAATGACTCGGCCCAATAAGAATCAAAGCAGACAGAACATTCCATGTTGTGAACGGCTGGAGAGTTGCTCCCACACGGCCCAGAATAGCACAGTCCATGCACACACACGTACGCTCCTGCTGCCTCACCTCTCCTCCTACACACCAACACAACAATGTGAAAGACGCGTTCAGAAAAAGGCGGACTTCTGACTCCCTGTTGTGTTGGTTCTCTTTGGCTTTCCTGATCATTCATTCAGCACTACAGCTACAGATGTTCCAGTTGTTTGAAAATAGTCCAGATCTTGAGTGTATTCCAGAAAGCAGCTTTAACAAACTCTAAACTCTGATTTGAGTGTGAACTCCACATGACGTATCTAGAGGTATCGAGTTGAGAACAGTGGATTGGACTTGATGTGATCAAAGTTGATCACTTCTGAGTATGTTGACCCTGACTGATGGCTTTGCGATAGATTTGAGTGGGAAGAAAAAAGTATTTGACATGTGATATATATGATAACTGGACCACGGAATACTGAGGTCTGAATATGCGGACTACGAAAACATATAAGTGAGGAATTATAGATTTTCACGTAAAAGTAGCGAGCTGCCATTGGAAAAGAAATGCTAAGTAAGCGAGTTTATAATATTTTATTTGATCATTCTGCGTTCAGCGTCCAGTAGTAATACTGTATTTTGCTTGAATTCGACGCTTTGAATAAATTTGAGCCGTCTTGTTTTTCAAAACAGAATTCAGATTCATTCAGAGATAGTAAAGGGATTTCCCAGGAAATTAAAACAGTAGGGAAAAAAATAATCACGACATTTTTACACCATCATATCATTTCCTTGACTGGAATCGAATATTCTACCTTGGACAAAGTCTATCTGACTATCATTCTTCCACAGTGACTTATGATGACATAACTGCCACATTTTACACTCCCATCATTGTCTGCTTTTTTCCCCCTTGATTTTGCCCGATGGCTTTAAAGTAGCCCACATTATACTGAAGCATTTTCATTATAGAAAAACTAACTAAATGTTTCTAGTGAACATAAAAAGCATTAGTCGAGCACTGATAAACAGATTTATGAGTGGTGCTTTTTTTGGCAGGAAAATAAAAAAGTATTTATCAAAATTGGAGTGGAAAATACTGATGTCTGAACTGAAGTCTGTTGGCTTTTGAACAACTTTTGGACCAATGTAATCCCTGAAATAAGCCTAGGAATGAGTTACTGTATATGAGCAGCAGTTAAAGGTTTGAATGACCTCAGCTGAACAAGAAAATCTTTGCCATTTGTGTTGTAGGAAATTAAACGCACCCAGAAACAAGCTGGAAATGAAGGGTTATTGGCCTTTATTTGAAACATAAACTGGATTAAGCCGTTTAATTTGAGAAATACTTATTGGAGATTGCATCTATAATAACTCTCTGTGGTCATGAATTTGGGGTTATATTTCCTCTGGTTTGTGGTATGATAAAGTGTGGCAAAGTGTCTGTCTCATCTCATTGTCTCATCCCAATGCTGTGTACGGATTACACGTGCTCCAATATCACATGATCTCTTTAAGGTGACATTGACTCCCTCACCAACTCTGGACCCTGGCCATGAGGATGTCTAAAAGCATCTCAACCCCGACTCTAGTCCCACAGTGGAGCAAGTTCAGGTCATCACAGAAGCAGATACTGCTCACTCCAAAGAAGGACTGCACTATACTGTACATACAAGGGAGGTTAAACGAGAAATTTCTTGCACAATGTGGACTCATTATGAATCCTTGTGTGAAAACCACGATTATAGATTGAGCTTGGATATTTTAATACAGCCTTTAATGCTAGTAACGACATGGCAGAACTCACATATTCACCCAGCCCTTTTAATTAAGTAGATAAAAGCCATCTCATGAATGGCACTATACTGTAAAATGAGGCTGGAAGCTAATATTATATTATTACACGCACATACTAATGTCGTTGAAAGATTTCCCATTCATGTACTGTCCTTTCTTTACGTTCAAAGATCCTGAAATATGACATGATTATAAATGGTTTTAAATTACTCTCTGCCTGAAGCCTTTACATAGATTTTTATTTAAGTGATAAGCCGGCAATTCTGTAGAGGAACCACAAAGCATAATGTGCATGGTCCAACAGTAGATTTTCTAAAAAAAAAAAAAAGGGGTGTAAATGCATGCGATAAATCTAAAAAAAAAATAAAAAATAAAAAAAAGAATAGTGTGCTGCTGGTCTCATGAATGAATAATGCACGCAGCAGTATCTACTAACCTAAAGAAAAGAGAAAAAAAACAGTGTAGTTTGAGCCCATTTCTGATGCTTAGAACCCTGTTTAATTGCAGTAAACCTGCCACCAAGCAGGTGAGGTTCACAGCATACTGTAAGTTGCCATAGTAACTGACCTAAACTCAATCTGATCTCAGTTTCTGGAATGGAAGCTAAACCCAATTTTTCAAAAACCACCATGGAGTCGAGGTGTGTTGCTTTTGTGGTCCTGCTTCCAAATGCCAGTTATTCATGCTGTTCCCAACTCCCACCCTCCCTGTATGAGTGTGTGTGCGCGTGTGTGCCTGTGTATGTGTGTGAACAAACAGTAATGCCCAGTTTGATTTGTAGCTTTGCCATGCAGCTCCCCCCCTAAGAGCTGCAGCCAATGGACCGAACCACACAGAGCAATCAGGCATGGCCTCCCTGCTAACCCACCTACCTGCCCTTGGGATTCTGTGTGTGTGTGTGTGTGTGTGTGTGTGTGTGTGTGTGTGTGTGCGCGCAAGACAGTAACAGCATGGCTGAACAGCCTAATGAACCCTCTCCAAGAACCACCTTGTCCAATTGGTTTATCTCAGAGAAAGCCACACATTATGCTGGTTATTTTTGAACAGGTGTTTGTGGGTTTAGAGCGTATTCAACAGGCATCCAATGAGCTGAATGCTGACTTTAGAGCAGTTTAAATAGCTCACCAATAATACTATACAATTAGTAAATGATACTAATAATATAAAACAGTGAATACTCCACATCTAAACATTTTTTACAGCGAATGTTCCGTAAAGGATATCCTTCAATCCATACATTTTATGTACCGCTTATCTTACACAGGGTTGTAGGGGAGCCTGGAGCCTATCCCAGGGGACTCGGGGAGACAAGGCGGGGGACACACTGGATGGGATGCCAATCCATCGCAAGGCACAATTACACACATACTCACACAGTACGGACAATTTAGAGATGCCAGTCAGCCTACAGTGCATGTCTTTGGACTGGGAGAGGAAACCAGAGGAAGCCCCTGAAACACAGGGAGAACATGCGAGCTCCGCCCACGCAGGGCAGAGGCAGGAATCAGACCCTGAGCCCGGAGTTACAAAGCAAATGTGCTAACCGCTAAGCCACAGTGTCCCTCTCCCATAGAGGACATATAACTGCTAAACACACATTTCTCAAATGGAAAGAAAAGCCTGCATCGATTCAGGCATTCACACTGTCAAACTCAACAATTTCCTTACTCAGACTCAGGCTACCTTGGAATATTAGCTAGCTAGCTAGAAATCGGTCATAAAACCAAAAATGTTTTTTTGAAGAAACGAAAAAAGAACACTCATGATCAAACCTGCTATAAGCATATTGTGTTAAACTGAGGTGTGTGCATGCTAATGCCATGCAACAAGAAAGAAAGAAAGAAAGAAAGAAGAGTGGCAGATATTAAAGGGGGGTAGCACTGCCACCTCACAGCTCCCGGATTCCTGGTTCGATCCTGAGCTTGGGTTACTATCTATACAGAGTTTTGTATGTTCTCCTCGTGTCTGCCTGGGTTTCCTCCAGGTTCTCCGGTTTCCATCCACCTCCCAACAACATGCCAGAAGGTGGACTGACTGTTCGAAATTGTTCCTAGCTGTGAATGTGTGTATGTGCAAAGTGCCCAGAAATGGACTGGCCTCCCATCCAGGGATTATTCCTGCCTCATGCCCAGTGTTCCCAGGCTCTTGATCCAGCATGATCCTTACCTGGACTGTACCTGTATATGACCAGCCCATACTGTATATGTCCCATTATAAGTGAACAGGCTGATCTAGTATTTCTCATGGATGAACAATTAGGACAAACTTCCAATCATGTGTGAAAATGGAATGCTTACATAATGGGAATTTGAGCATTGGACGATAAACAACATGTATAAACAATTTTCAGTGTGCTTTGGGTATTATGGTATGCCCTTATAATAATTTCTTCAGACTAATGTGTTTGTGTGTTTGTGTGTGTGTGTGTGTGTGTGTTCTGCAAGGTCTCCCGGTGGACGTTCTCACCAGGCGACCCTAGCGAGAGTTTATTTCCCTGTCAGCAGCGGAATAAATTGGTTCAGTTCTCAACGGGGAGAATGCTGGTGGTATGACTTAACCTTAAGCTATAATGCAGTCTCGGTATGTGTGTGTGTGTGTGTGTGTGTGTATGTGCGAGATACACAGGAAATAGCTCGGTACTGTCTTGCATCAGCAAATATGTTCAATTCAACTGCAGTCTGAGTGGGAGTGTTACAGTGACGCACTCAAATGCAATAAATGTGAAATTAGCCACAACATGCCATAAAGTGTTTGCAACAATGTACTGATTTAGGATCATCTCTGGTGTTGCTCAACTCCGAAGATGTTTACACCATAACTCGCTTTTTTTTTTCTTTCAGGTTGCTGCAAAAGTAAATCTTTCACCCTACGTCTTTGGTATTCCATGATAAAGCAAGGGCAGTTAGCCGAGCATGTATCTTCTACTCTCTGTGTGAAGCCAATCACAGTGTCCATTCAGTCTGCCACCAACAGAGCGTCTCACAGGATCGCAGTGTGTTGACAACCCACACAAAAGTGATAGGAATTTCAACTGACAGGTTCCACATAAGCCAAGGTAAAAAAAAAATATATATTTCAAAAAAGATAACGATAGCAATAAATATTCAGTATAGGAGAACAAACACAGAGCATGAATTGATTGCAATGTTCTACAGTATTGCTCATAACACATATACTAATGATGTAACCTAATCTCATGCAAAAGTGTCTGCAAATTTGAACAGATAAGGGCAACATGGTTGGATTGCGTACCATGCCTGCTCTAAACCTTGTCGTGTTATATGCAAATTGAATTGTGCAAATAGTTACAAGTGTGAGAACATGTTGGTAGCAATGCTGGTCTCAGCACAAGAATTCAGTCCATCTCCTCTAGCACTGGGTTACTGTGTGTTGCTTTTCTTTCCATATTAGCTTGTAAGGGTAAGAACACAGGTACACCAGTAGTAGCAGTAAGAATTGGAAAGCCAGATTGGAATTCGCAAAGAGATGAGCCACAAAAGTTCTGGAACCAAGATTAACCTCTACCAAAGTGATGGAAAGGCCAAAGTGTGGAGAAAGAAAGGATCTGCTCATGATCCAAAACATCCAAACATGCAGTGCTCAGCTGCAAAACATGGTGGAGGTAGTGTCATGGCTTGGGCTTGCATGGCTGTTCTGGACAAGGCTCAATAATCTTTATTGATGATGGAACTCATAATGGTAGCACTAGAATGAATTCGGAAGTCTACAGAAAGAAAATCTGTCTTCCAATTTACAGAAAAATGCATCCAATCCAACTGGGAGGATCCTCATCATGACTCAAAACACACCGTCATCACAGCAAAGGACTTTATCTGGGGGAAAAAGTGGAAGGTTTTAGACCAGCCAAGTCAATTACCAGACCTGAGCCCAAGCCTGGAAAAGCATCACAAAAGAAGAACACAACATCATCTTAATGCAGTTATTGTAAACAAAGGAGGGACGACCAAATATTAATCGTTATAGACTTTAAATCATTCCAATACTTTCAAAATTGACTGGTCCACCACCAAAGGTGCTATGTTCTAAGTTGTTTAAGACATCTAGATGTAAAAATCAGGAAATAAAAGCTGAAAGTCTGATCTATGGTCTCATATTCATCTTCTGATCTCAGTCCCAAGTCTTCAATGGTACCGTTCAGTATATGTATTTCTGTCAAATCCTTAATATAGGCCATACTGTTAAAACTAAACTTGCTCTACAGTGTTTATAGCCTGAACTATTGAACTCCTCATGCGCTGTTGACCTTTATGTGACAACAGATATACTCCTGTTCCTATTACTAACTCATACAGGAAGTTCATCCCACTCTGTTAATACCACGCCACCATTCATCATGAGTTCCATGAGTAAGGCTCATGCGCAAGTTTGCAACACTTAATCTTGATGACTATATATATACACAGAATGACTTGATGAGCTGTAAGGTCATGTAATGGGTAATCATATACAGAGAGCAACCCTCTGATTTATACACACATACACACAGGTTGCTAGGACAGTGGCTATTATAATTACCGAAGAGAGTAATTAGGTTTGCTGTCTCAAGGTCACCTAACTCATGCACACACAAGCATACATGCGCACATCTTTACACTGTTGGTGGCCTATTTGGTGTGTGTGTGCGTGTGGGGGGGCAAACAAATAATGTATCTCAGTGGAGGTGTGGGACATTCTAGATTCTACTCTGTTGTAATGATACTTCCACAGTGTGTGAGAGAGAGAGAGAGAGAGAGAGAGATGAAGATCATTAGCTTCAACACACTTAATGAAAGTCACAGACGAGGTCCACCCTCCTTTAACTGAATCATATTACTCTAGGAGCCCAGGGCATCATTAAAATTGTTCCCCTCTTCCTCTTCCACTCTCCCATGCTCCCACATGCAGCTATTATTTCCTGCTGCTGTTCCTATTTTCTTCCTGTGTCCTTCAGGAATGTCCTTTCCTTGTTCCTGATCTAACAACTTTGACAGGAGACACCAAGGTAATCTGTTCTTCCTTCTCCACCTGTGTGTCTGCTTGCTGAAGGTGAGAAGGTACAGAATCAGTCTCATAGTCTATAGAGGATCCACGCTCTGCCAGACTGCCTGGATGAAACGAATGGTCACTACGTTAACCGCGCACACACACACACACACACACGCATGCGCCTACACATGGTACTAGATCACAAGCCAGGTACACAAAAAGAACAATGTAAACAATGACAGGGAGGGTCACCCACAGTAATAAATGTGTCCATTTTGACGATTGATTCCACAGTCATCAAGCTTAATTAGGCCTCACATAAACTGTGTTCACAATTCTGCACGTTTATAGCCCTACAGTACGCTTGGTGGTTTTTAAAATATTTATGAATATTTTTTTCTATGCAACATTTAACGAGACATTAAATCGGTGTAATTTCCAGTAATGCAGGATAATGAAACATTAATGTTTGCAGGCTCTATTACATAGACGCCACTATCGGGTATTCATTTTCAACACCATTACCACAGCTCCATGAAGAACAGATAGTAGGTTTTGTTTTTATTTTGTTTTCTTTAATATGTGTCCAGGAAAACCTGTCGCACATGTTTAAATTCTTTAAAACATTTTGAATACCTTTTTTGGATAGTTAAATGCCATAGTGAAACAGACATACCTGTAAGCCTAAGAAATACAAGTTGTAATTAGGTACCTGCAGTCAAAATGTCCGTTACGCTCTACGCCATTACATCATCAAAACAGAGAAGAGCGCGTACTTGGTACACGTAAAACAACGTGTTAAAATAATGTTTCAAATGTAAATAACCTAAAGAAAAGACAAACGCGGCCAACAGAACAACCCTGACAGAATGAATCAGTGTTACCAATGTAACCGATGTTAGCCCTGACTGAGGTAATAAATCATTAAAAAGTTCTTTTCCATAAGTTGGCCAAATAAAAGGTTCTCGTAGGCCTTCACGTGTTTTAATGCATCTGTTATTCAGTGCTGTATTTCCTCAAAATTGTGATTGAGTAAGGTTAGGGTCGGAGCTTTTCTTACAAAATGCATGTGGACAAAACGCGTTATTTCTGAGAATAATTAGAAATGATGCATGATATATTCTCTAATATTCTTTAGGAGCTCTTACGAGACTGTTCTGAAGAGTTATATTCCTCCCCGATGGGCTGTGGTCCAGAACAATTTGGCGATTTTCCCGCTTTAAAACACTTGATTCACCAGTTATGAATCAGCTTTAGTAGGCGTGCCCTCAGGGACTGTTGTTCTTCTACCCCTGGTCTATATAGACTACATAAAACGCAATATGACAGCTATAAAATACTGACCTTAAAGTGGAAATTGAGTTGGCGGGCAGGTCAGAAAGCTGCTGAGCACCGCACAAGGTAACTGCAACTCTGCGTCATCAAATTGCAAAAGAAAGGCTTT
The DNA here is from genome assembly GCF_023375685.1 of Ictalurus furcatus. Taxonomy (NCBI): domain Eukaryota; kingdom Metazoa; phylum Chordata; class Actinopteri; order Siluriformes; family Ictaluridae; genus Ictalurus; species Ictalurus furcatus. The sequence goes on along the minus strand of NC_071260.1, from coordinate 11,120,404 downwards.
GATAGAATCATCACAATACAACATCTGTGGCACATGTTCGAGTCTGCTTCAGCATTTCAAAATTCACAAGGATGTCCCACAAAAGCAGCCGCACCTGCCGTTTTCTCTACAGGAACCCCCCCCCCCGCCCCCCCAGGTGTGCATGTGGGTTTTTACGTGCGTGCACGTCACTCTCCTTTCCTGCAGTGCATCTTTTCTGTACTCAGCAGCTTTTCTTCCTCCATCATGACTTGTTTTTTGTGGCCATCGCACTTTTATACCCCACAACACACGCTGAGCAACCTCAGCATCCATCTGTTATTTGCGCCTATCGAATGCACGAACACACACTCGGGCACATTCGCATATTAAGGAGAGGCTGAGCACGTAAGAAAAGATTAAATGCGCCGTTTCCACAGCGACATGACCTCCGGAAACATGCCAGACATCCCATAGTGATCCAAACGGCCATCTGTGACTATAACCCTCAGCTCCATGACATCACCATCTCGTCTCCATTGGGACCAAAGGCTGTGTTAATAACTCAACACGTCTGGTTCAGAGCTGTCTTCTCTCTCTCTCTCTCTCTCTATCTTTCTCACACACACACACACACATTCTCCCACATACACAATCAGAATCTTAAAAGTAATCCTAGACTGAGAAGAATGCATTTCGTAGTTAAAATCTAGGGGAAACCAATTTTAGAGCTCATCAACTGCAACACTCGTGTAGATAAAACCACCCTCTATCCCACCCACATGCACACACACACACACACACACACACACACACACACACACAGCAGCAGCATTGATTGGATGGTATATGCTCACTTGAAGATCAATGCAACATCAGTAAGAGTAAACAAGGCTGTTAGGAGGGCAAGACAACACATCAGTGTCTCTCTCCATCTCTCTCTCTCTCTCTCTCTCTCTCTCTCTCTCTCTCTCACACACACACACACACACACACACACACACACACACATGCGCTAAGATCATTCCCTAAGGTCCTAAACTTGCAAGCAGATTCTCAAGCACGCCATGGTGTCATTTTCATCTCCAGTCATCAGATCATCAAACCCTGCCCTGAAGTATGAGAGGAGATGAAGCTCACTGATGAGATCTGGCGCTGATGTGATTGATTTTAGATCAGCAAACCTTCACATCAGTGGGACTCGAGAGAGATCTTGGCTCTGGACTACAAACACAAACAAATCTGCAGGAGAGACAAGTTTCCATTCTCTCTAATATTGAAGATATTTCATTATTGAAGTTGAATCTGCTCGAGCTCCTTACTTTGAGAAGAAAGAGCGCAAGCCTAAGAAATAGCTAGAGCTGCTGAATGTGCTAAAAAACATCCTCTACTGGACTTTACTGTATTTATGCTGTACAGTAGAATCAATCAGTTGGAGTAACCGTCTTCCACCTGCTTCCCACAATACTTTGCCAGTTGTTTTTTTTTTTTTTTATCTGACAGATCTGGTGGAACTCAGTCAGGTTTTGGGGCCTCCTTGCTCAGAAAAAGTTTTTCAGTTCAGTCCATGCGTTTTCTATGGGATTCAAGTCAGGGCATTGTAATGGCCACTCCAATAATTTCACTTTCCCGTCTTTATGCCATTTTGTTACAACTTTGGCAGTATGCTTAGGATCATTGTCCTGCTGGAAGACGCTGTTGCGACTAAGTTTTAATGTTCTAGATAATCCTCCTGCTTTATATCTATTTTCTGAAGAGCAAAAGTAGCTTTTCCAGCAAAAAAAAAAAAAAAAAAACACAACATGATGCTGCCATGCTTCACAGCTGGGATAGCAGTACCCTCACATCTTTTTCCTCAATCATTGTGCTGATCGTTATGGCCAAACATTTAACGAATTTCTTTCATTTAAACAGAGAACACTCTTCTAAAAGTCTTCAGTCTGGCTTTTTTAATGCAGGTAGTAAGGTATGGGCTTTTTCATTGCGCAACAGCCTTTCAGGCAATAGCGATGTACTGTAGGACTCTCTTAATGGGATTTGTTTGCTGTTGTCTTGAGGTTCAGTTGAACATTTTGAACAAGTTTATCCCTCAAAGTGAATTGGTGCCTCTTTCCTGAGCGATGCGTTGTCTGTGTGGTCTAAAGAGTTTTAAAATGGTATACTATATATATACATATATATATATATATATATATATATATATATATATATATATATATATATATATATATATATATATATATATTTGTTGTACAGATGCTCACGGTACCTTCTTTTGGTTCTAAGAAAAGAACCAGACATTTGGAGGACCACAATGTTTTCTTTTCTGAAGTCTTGGCTGAGTTGATTGAATTTTCCCATGGTATCAAGAGCAAAAAGGCACTAAAGGAAGACTCTAAAGGAAGGCCCTTAAATTCAGAAATGTCAACAATGTAGATATCCAAATTGACTTGCCAAAAGAAATGAGTAAAGTTGTGAAAAACTGAGATTGAGTATCTTGGTGTATGTAAAGTTTTGACCTCAATAATAGCCCTGTAAATTATAACACTTTGATATTTAGTGCATCAGCTTTCACAGATGCTCCTTCATTATTAAATAGTGGCTGTTGTTAATACTGAAAAAAAGACCAAAATCATATTCGTGCATCTCCCTTTCTGAACATGAACATAGATCCACTAATAAACTCGACAACTTGTAACTTTACAACCGCATCCAACCTCCTTACATATTACATAAGCAGCATTCTTATTATTTGTTCTGGAAATTTATGCTCTAATCTGTACTAAATGTCTTCTTAGTAGTACATTTTTTTTTGACCAGAATACAGAGAGAATGCGCATTCCTGTAAATTATTGGGTCATCCAATAAATTCTTGGTTTTGGTTTTTAACCTCAAACAAGAAAATGATAGATGGTCTATTGTAAGTAAAGTTACAAGCCTGGCCCAACTGTCAATTCAAGAGCTCGACTGGAAAGTTTGACACCATCTTACGCACAGCTTGAACCCTACACCATTATCAGCTATTCTGCTCTCTTCAGAATCAGCTCAATGGAGTTTCCTTCATCAGAAGCACTGTGCTCGGTGACATTTTCGATGGTAAAATGACCAGTTTCTAGTCTTTCAACTTTTCCAAAGGTTGTTGAGAATGAAGGGGAATACATTATTGACTGAGATGTGATCTTGGTTTTATAAAAAATGAAAAAGTCTGTTTACAGTGCCAGAGTTTACTGAATGACTCAACCATTGATGGCTGTGCCATTCCCATGCCAAAGTAAGTTTTTGTAGAGGATTACAAAGATTCATGCCATTAGTCATGTTTTTTCGAGTAAAGAAAACAAATTGATACGAGTCAGACTAAGACAAGTAAGCATATGGTTCCAATATTAACTAAAGAGACGTTCTCCATATCAACTTTGTAATCTATTTCCTCTTCCTTTGAAGTCACTATGGTCTATATTAGCAGAATTACTTTAAGCTGCAGATATTTCAGGTTTTAATCTGTAGATCTTAACCTCAACCTCTCTCTCTCTCTCTCTCTCTCTCTCTCTCTCTCACTCTCTTTACTTTCCAGTTCAGTCCCTTAATAACATCCTGACCTTGGCTTGCCATCACTCCTGCAAACTCATTAACCACAGCCATTAATTATTACTTGCCCTCGTTCCCTTTATTTTTGGCTAATTCCTACCCTCCTGTGTTAGCAGTGCCCATTCCGCAGTGAGTCTGACCTTGCTAATGGAGGTCAATACATCTAAGCATGCACCCCATAATCATATTTTTGCTTCCAAAACATCTGCTTTTATGGCTCTGGAATGCAATTTTCAAAAAAAAAAAAAAAAAAAAAAAAAAAGCATGTCTGTCCCTTACCAGTCTCCATAACTGATGCAGTCGAATGATGATTACAGGCTAGTGCTGTGATTTATAATTGCGTTGAACGGAGGTGAAGAGTGATGAGGATGGGAAAATACAGAGTCAGGGTTCAATTCCTCTTATTGCGCTTTCAGTGTGGGTAAAGGGCCACTAAGTGGTCAAAATTATGTACCTAGCCATGGAAAAGGTCACTTTTGTGAAAATGGTCAGGGGAAAAAAAATGGCAATGCCTGTGGTATTTCGGAAGAAAGGAAGGAAAAAAGGAAGTTGATATGCTTATTTGGTGTTTATATGCTGGAAGTGGTGTATCAGCTTCAACACCATTCTTTTATTAGGAGTTCTTATCATGTGTATAGCTACAGTATCAACTGAATAAAATGGTGAGCCCTCACTCACAGCATTCACGCTAAATTCAAGTTAGCTTCCTGAGACTACTGTTACACATGATCCTGGGCAAGGTCTTGGATTTTGGACGAGTGGAAAAAAGCAAGTCCCTGCATCACTGTGTTTGTCTACACTAAAGATTCAAAAGGAAGTCCAGCAAGCTAAAAGGTTAAGCTGTCCAGTTTGGGCAAGATTTCTTTTTTATTACCTTTTCAGACTTTCAGTTTTTTCTACACTGGAAAGAGATGTCAGTATTTGGCAATGAACCGATACCAACACAAGCCAGGTCAAGAAAGCTGAAAGTGATATCATGGCTTTGTACACTCTACTTTGTATGTAAATTTCTGAATGCAATGGCAGAGAATTAATTGCTATACTCATATACTATAAATAAAAACACCGCTGGAGCTGTACAATTATGTTGATGAGTGTGACACACTCAAGCATTTTAGGTGGATGGCAGCAATAGGAGAAGCGATGATGGCATGACTTTGTTAATCATTTAAGGCATTATCTAAAGTCAGCTATCACCTCAACATCCCTGTGTAGTGAGCTGGCTTTCAAACAGAAACTGAAAACAGATTGTCTAATCATGCTTTTCAGCATAGCAGCTGGTAGCCAATAAAATAGGATTAAACAAAGGGATGCGTTTACTTGGAAGTCAAATATGGAATCATAATGATGACTTCTGTGACCTTTTATGAACATCATGATAGCACAGTTACTGTGCAAATCATGTTATTTGTAGTTTGTGAACCCTTTATGTGCACAAATTAATATGTAACTCTATAAATATGACGTAAAACAACATCAGATTTTCACACAAGTCCTAAAAGCAGACAACAAGGACCCAATTAAACAAATGAGACAGAAATATTAGACTTGGTCACATAATTATTGAGGAAAATGGTCCAGTATTACATCTCTGTGAGTGGTGAGGATTAGCAGATAATTTGAGGGTGAAATTAGAGTCAGGTGTTTTCAATCCATGGGATGGTAATGAGGTGTGAGTGAGCGCTCCATTTTATTTAAAGAACAGGAATCTATCAAAGTCTGATCTTCACAACACATGTTTGTGCAAGTGTATCATGGCACAAACAAAGGAGATTTCTGAGGACCTCAGAAAAAGAGTTGTTGATACTCATCTCTAGAGTTTGGACTTTCACAGTCAGACAGATTGTGCACAAATGGAGGAAATTCAAGACCATTGTTACCCTCATCAGGAGTGGGGACCAACAAAGATCACTCCAAGAGTAAGACGTATAATAGTCTGGCGAGGTCACTAAGGAACCCAGGGTAACTTCTAAGCAACTAAAGGCCTCTCTCACATTGGCTAATGTTCATGTTCGTGAGTCCACCATCAGGAGAACACTGAACAACAATGTTCTGCATGGTAGGGTTGCATGGTGAAAAGGCCACTGTTCTCCAAAAAGAACATTGTTGCTGTCTGCATTTGCAAAAGATCATGTAGACAAGCCTGCAGACAACTGGAAAAAAAAAACAAAAAAAAAAAAACTGGATGAATGAGACCAAAATAGAACTTTTTGATTTAAACAAGAGGTGTTATGTTTGGAGAAAAAGAAAATGTTTAATGTTTTAGAATGGCCAAATCAAAGTCCTGACCTTAATCCAACAGAAATGTTGTGGAAGAGCCTGAAGCAAGCAGGTCATGTAAAGAAACCCACCGACATCCCCGAGTTGTAGCTGTTCTGTACTGAGGAATGGGCTAAAATTCCTCCAAGACGATATGCAGGATTGATCAATAGTAACAGGAAATGCTTAGTTACAGTTATTATTGCACACCAGATATAGAATGCAAACGTTCTCATACTTTTGCCACTCACAGATATGTAATATTGGATCATTTTCCTCAATAAATTAATCACCAAGTGTAATATTTTTGTCTCATTTGTTTAATTGGTTTCTCTTTAACTAGTTTTAGGACTTCTCTGAAAACCTGATGATGTTTTAGGTCATATTTATGCAGAAATGTAGAAAATTCTAAAAGGTTCACAAACTTTCAAGCACCACTGTAGCTGCACTGTATGTGCATTGTATATCATCACATTGTCAATCATACTATACGATATCACTCATTTGGTGAAATTTATTGGTTTAGATTATGTTGTGATAATCAACAGTAGCTACAGACCACCTTTTTTTGCCAAGAATAAGTATCTGATACCTGTGCTACTGTTCCATTCTCTACTCCTTCCTTTCTGCATTTATTTTCAAATGAATTTAAAAAAAAAGAAAAAAGGATTATTTCATCCCCTTACACCCTACAGTGTTCTCCCACAGGTTATGTTTTCCTGGCTGTCACCTATAACCCAACTATTTTCTGTGTGATATTACAGGAATTAACCTGCTTATTAGAAGGGATTTAATCATGTGTGAAGCTGCCAGCAATATGTACACACTGGAGCTCAGTCTGGAGCAGCAATATCACATTTATAAATATCGATTTGAGTATTTCAGAAACAGGAAGTTTGAAGACTGGAAAACATGTTGCCAACCTTCAGCTGTCCAGTTTCGGTCATCCTGTGCCCACTGTAGCCTTAGATTCCTGTTCTTCACTGAGGAAAATGGAACCTTAAGTGGTCTTTAGCTATAGCTCATTTGGCTCAAGGTTCAGCATATTGTGCATTCCGAGATACTTTTCTACTCACCATGGTTGTAAAGAGTGGTTATTTGACTTAGCATAGCCTTCTTAATAGCTTGAACCAGTCTGGACATTCTCCCTCTGACCTCTCTCATAAATGATAATGATAATGAGTCTGTATTGATCACATGTATATTACAGCACGGTGAAATTCTTTTCTGCGCATACCCCAGCATGTCAGGAAGCTGGGGTCAGAGCGCAGGGTCAACCATGACACAGCGTCCCTGGAGCAGAGAGAGTTAAGGGCCCTGCTCTAGGGCCCAACAGTGGCAGCTCGGCAGTGCAGGGGCCTGAAACCCCAGTAACCCAGAGCCTTAACCGCCAAGCCACCACTGACCACAATGACAAGGCATTTTCTCCAACATTGTCACGAATCGTGACAGAGCAGAGATAGGACGGATGCAAGTGCAGTATGAACAGTTGTTTATTTGAAAGAGAGACAGGCAGACAAATCCAAAACGTAATCCAAAACATAATCCACAAACATGCAAGAGGTCAGGCGATTGGCAAACAGGCATACACGGGGCAAGGCTGGAATCTAGGTCGTGGTCACGGAAAACCAGGGTCGATAAACAAAACGAGAAACGAACTATGACGAGGAACTGGAAGCGGATAATCCAGCGCGAACTAACTCTAAACATGGAACGTGACTATGACTTCTATACGAACTAAACTAATTCTAAACATGGACCGTGACTATGACTAATATACGAACTAAACTAACTCTATGATAATCTTCCACCTTGTGTGCTGGGAGGCGCGCGGTATATATGCGGACATGATCAGCGCCTAAACCGCTAGCAGCTGAGAGCAATACAGACCCACATGAAATCCCAGCCAATGACAGAACAGGGAGGAGACATGACAGAAACATAAACAAAACACACGTGTCCAGATGTCACTACGGTCAACAACGGAAAAGCAGGTGCTCGCACATTCGCGCTTAGAGCACGCTGCTTCAAGGGGGAATCATGACAGAAACCCCCCTCAAAGGCACTCCTCCCGGAGTGCCATGAGTCATCCCATTTCATTGGCGGCCCCGGCCCCCTGGGCTGAATGTCCCAAGCAGAGCCAGGAAACTGCACGGTGTTCTTGGCGGCACAGGGAAGCGGAGCGATGTCCCTGGCTGAACAGGGAGGCAGAGTGATGACCACAGCCGAGCAGGCAGGCTGAGTGAAGTCCTCAGCGGAGCATGAAGGCAGAGCGACATCCACAGCCGGGCAGGCAGGCTGAGCGAAGTCCTCGGCAAAGCATGGAGGCAGAGCGACGACCACAGCCGGGCAGGCGGGCCAAGCGAAGTCCTCGGCGGAGCATGAAGGCAGAGCGACGTCCTAGGTGGAGCATGAAAGCGGAGCGACGACCACAGCCGGGCAGGCAGGCTGAGCAACAACCTCGGCGGAGCATGAAGGCAGAGCGACGTCCTCGGCGGAGCAGGGAAACAGAGCACTGTACTCAGCAGAGCAGGGAAGCAGGGCGACGTCCTCGTCGGAGCATGAAAGCGGAGCGACGTCCCCAGCTGAACTGGAAGGCAGAGTGAAGTCCCCTGTAAGGCCAGGGAGAGGAGCGTGGGTCTCCGTGCGGCCAGGGAGAGGGGCGTAGCTCTCCTCGAAGCAGAAGTGGGGAACGACGTTTGCCATGGAGCAGGAAGGCTGAGAGACGACCTCAGCTGAACAGGAAGACTGAGCGACGACCTCAGCTGACCAGGGAGGCTGAGCGACGTCCACAGCTGACCATGCAGGCCGAGGCTCTGAGGTTACCAGGTGAAGCTTGGGCGTGAGCAGAACTTGGCTGTGCGTGTCAGCAGACTGGGGCGTGAGCAGAACTTGGCTGTGCATGTCGGCAGACTGGGGTGTGAGCAGAACTTGGCTGTGCGTGTCGGCAGACTAGGGCATGAGCAGAACTTGGTCGAACGGTTCTTCTGACTCTGGCGTGAGCATAACTTGGTGGGTCAGGTCATCAGACGGGAACATGAGCAGAGCTTGGTTGTTTGTTTCAGCAAACTCTGGCTTTGGCAGAGCTTGGGTGGTCGTGTCGGTAGTCTTGGGCGGGGGCTGAACTTGGGCGACCGGGTCGGTAGACTTGGGCGTGGACAGAACTTGGGCGACCGGGTTGGTAGACTTGGACGTGGACAGAAATTGGGCGACCGGGTCGGTAGATTTGGGCGTGGACAGAACTTGGGCGACCAGGTCGGTAGACTTGGGCGTGGACAGAAATTGGGCGACCGGGTTGGTAGACTTGGGCGTGAGCAGTATTTGGTCGTTAGGCTTAGATATTAGCGGAGCTTGGTCAACTGGATCAGCAGGCTTGGACGTGACCTCAGGAACTTGAGACTTGACTTGGACCTCAGAGACTGGAGACTTGACTTGGACCTCAGAGACTGGAGACTTGACTTGGACCTCAGGGACTGGAGACTTGACTTGGACCTCAGGGACTGGAGACTTCACTCGGACCTCAGGGACTGGAGACTTGACTTGGACCTCAGGGACTAGAGACTTGACTTGGACTTCAGAGACTAGAGACTTGACTCGAATTTCAGGGACTTGAGACTGGACTTGAATTTCAGGAACTTGAGGCTTGACTTGGACTTGGATTTCAGGGACTTGAGACTTGACTTGGACTTGGACCTCAGGGTTGAGCTCTGGTGCTGGAGCCTCCCTGTTGACCTCTAGCTGGAGCTCTGCATGAGTTTGCCTGTAGTAGTGGGTAAACAGCAGGGCGGGTTTGCCTGCCAGACTGACCCCCCCGAGAAGTTGTTCTAGCTCGGCCCTCGCCTCCGGACTCCCGAACTGCATCATGAATTCCCCCACAAACTGTTCTACACTGTCCAGGTTCCTACAGTGCTTATCCAGTTGGAACTGCACCCACTGACGGGCCGGTCCAAAGAACCAGGACCACATGAATCGGAGCCATTGCCTCTCCTCTGGCTTAGGGTCTAACAGGCTGGTGAAATAGAATTGACAGTCTACCAGAAAATATTCAGGGGCACCGAAAAATCCGTCAAATGGATCAGGAAGCTCCATAAATGTCCATTGTGGGAAGTGGACTGAGTCCATAGCGGGGACGGTTGGCATCGACTTCCGGGTTCTGCGTTTCCTCCGTTCTCCTGCTGCATCCATGTTTCGGCGGAAGATTCTGTCACGAATCGTGACGGAGCAGAGATAGGATGGATGCAAGTGCAGTATGAACAGTTGTTTATTTGAAAGAGAGACAGGCAGACAAATCCAAAACGTGATCCAAAATGTAATTCACAAACATGCAAGAGGTCAGGCGATTGGCAAACAGGCATACACGGGGAAAGGCTGGAATCTAGGTCGTGGTTACGGAAAACCAGGGTCGATAAACAAAACGAGAAACGAACTATGACGAGGAACTAGAAGCGGATAATCCAGCGCGAACTAACTCTAAACATGGAACGTGACTATGACTTCTATACGAACTAAACTAATTCTAAACATGGACTGTGACTATGACTACTATACGAACTAAACTTACTCTATGATAATCTTCCGCCTTGTGTGCTGGGAGGCGCGCGGTATATATGCGGACATGATCAGCGCCTAAACCGCTAGCAGCTGAGAGCAATACAGACCCACTTGAAATCCCAGCCAATGACAGAACAGGGAGGAGACATGACAGAAACATAAACAAAACACACGTGTCCAGATGTCACTACGGTCAACAACGGAAAAGCAGGTGCTCGCGCATTCGTGCTTAGAGCACACTGCTTCAAGGGGGAATCATGACAAACATACTATATCTCCTGCACACATGGTATTGTTTTTCGCACCATTCTGTGTAAACTCTATAGACTGCTGTGTGTGAACATATCAGGAAATCAGTAGTTTCTGAAATCCTCAAACCGGCTCATCTGGCACCAACAACAATGATATGGTCAAACTCCCTGAAATCAATCATACATTTTCTCCATTCTGATGTTTGATGTGAACATTAACTGAAACTTTTGACATGTATGTGCCTGATTTTATGCATTTCACTGATTGGCTGAATTGCTTGAATGAGCAGGTGCATGGGTGTTCTTTGATCCATTCGGTCGGTGTGTTCAAAAATGTAACTTATGTTACTTTCTATTATATGACAAACCAGTTGCATAATTGGTAAGACAAGAATAATTCATTTTATTGTTATAATGATAAGAAGAGTTACAAACATTTGTACCTTTGCGTACAAGTTGGCTGGCGTGAATTCTCAAGTCAAATTCTTTATTATTTGGTAATACTTTGCCTTCATCCCTTTTTATATTTCTCCAGCAGGTCACAAAAGGGGCATCACATTCATTACAGAAAGTAAGTGTGAGTGTGTGAGGGTACTTTTAAAGAGCATAGAAAAGGGTTAATACTGGACTCTGGATGAGGCAATCTACAGCTTTTACATAGAGCCAGTGGAGGCCAGGGCTCCCACCATTTTACGGGTCACTTCATATAGAGAAATTAGATTTGGGGCTGTATTATGAGATTGAGAGGTGTGTGTGTGGTTCAGAAAAGGTGCTTGGTACTATAAAATACAGATTTTTGACTGCCCAGAACTCAACAAATGAAAAAGGAAAATGGCCCCAATATTAATTCTGTACATAAAATTTACAATATAAACCCACTATAAATTTTACACATATTACACATACTAGACTGAATAATTCATAGATAATAAATGTGCATATATGTACTGAAAGCAGCTGTTATTTGCAACATCATTAACAGTATGTTTGCTTTATTTAGTGCTTTAATATGTTGGTTATATTGTAGGTGTTGCCTGCTTCCCCTTTATAACTACAGTTTATTGAAATATGCAGGATAATTAATCATTGTTACACTGTAATTTCACCAAAACAACACAACACGAGATGTATAAAGATATAATGCCTCATAAATGGCACTTGAGGAGTAACATAATGCCACTATCTGTATCGGTTTCTGTTTAGTGCTCCAAGAATCTGTATCTGGATTTTAACCCAAAGTGGATGTGACCAAAACTGGAAGGCTTTTCTTTTCTAAAGCTGGTTCTATTTCCAAAAAATAAACAAGCATAATTTAAACCCCTGAGACCCTAACCAAGCAGTTAACTAATGATGAATGAACACTGTAAATGCATCATTTACATTGATGAAAGTGGTCTTTCTTGGTCCCGCAAGTATCAACTGACCGTGTGCTCGTGCCCACAAGCTTCATATCCGACTGCTCACTCTCATGAAAGTAAAAATCTCCAAATCACCTGACTTTGTGTTGCATCTCAATATGATGCCATGTGATCCTTTCTGGTAAGCTTCCTTAAAATTCATATCTACTGTATATTTGTATCTGTTTAGAACATATCAGTTTATTCTGAATAATGTAGTTATATTCAGTTACGTCCCTAGTTGTATAGGTATCCTTATACTAGGTTACATTTCTAGCTGTAGACAAGGAAATGCTGTTCAAACCTGATATTCAATTAGATTTCAATTTCATAGAAAGATATACTGGAGTCATTTTACATAAAGCGTCACAAACAGTAATTATTACAGCCCTAGTGAAATCAAACCTAGTGATTTAGGGCTTTTCATATGAGAGTGCACAGATAAGCCATTATATATTGAACAAACGACCAAAATAAAGTGTTGTGTCGCGAAGTTGATCATTCCATGCTCTTTGGGCGCACATGCCCTGATGTGTGTTTGTGCTATTGTGTTCTTCTCATTTTCACATCATCCCTTATGTGTTGAAAAGATGATTGGATTGCAATACCCCTCCAAATCTTGCAGGACCTTGTTGCAAAAGCAGCTCTGATTGTGATGGCTGCAACACACAGTTAATTTACAGCAACAAGCATTTGGAGATATCGAGGCACAGAAAGCTCATTTCATGATACTTTACTGCCTCGGCTTAAACGGCAGTCTTTTGCGTCTTCCCTGTGGGAAGCATAATGCCCTCACTGCTGCCATTAGGCTTGCTGCAAGGGAGAGGAAAAAAGACTGCTGCGGGCTGGTTACAAACGATCCGTGGCCTGATGCCAATTTAAGGCCCGCTAGTTGGAAACCTCTGCTCTATGATGCCGAACACGTCTCATGTGTGGGCAAAGTAGCACCGAGAAATCCTACACAGCTGAAACAAAAGACGCTCGGATGCATTATTAAGCCGGTTTGCTAAGCTATTTTGCATGTTATTTAAATTTGATAGATGCTGTGGAGTATCTTGTCTTCAATTGGGGAAATTATACAAGCTTTTCATGGGTAATATATAATGTCTATATATTGCCTATATATAGATATATAGAATATTTACTGTATACATTAAAAGACACGTACTACCATAGCTTGAATTCAGTCTCTACAGAAGTGGTACCTTTTTGATGTGAGTTTGCCGTGATCACAGACATGGCTCTCATTTAGGCAGGCCTAATAAACCATGACATCATCGCGCACACTGCTTTTGCATGATCGTTCTAATTGGAAGTGACACCACTGTATATTTCGACAAGCAGTGTGACAATTTGTCAGAAACGATTCTTCAAATGCACAAAGGCGAGACGCGGCTGCTTTGCGATTCGAGCACACTAGAACCCGTCTCCGAACATCCTGCTTCATAGAAAACAGCTTCCTGCATTCACACACTTCCTCTGATGTCTCGAGCAATTCTCTCGCTCCTCTCTCTTTCTTTCATCCCCTCCTTTTCGCGCTTGCTCTGTGAATGGGCAGTAAATAAAGCCTGGCTGGAAGAAAAGAAGCAGCAGATGTGATGACACGCTGCAAAAGAGAATCGCTGCTTGTGCATTACTCTCTCGTGAGTCTTTTTTTTCTCGCTCGCTCTCATTATCTGGCTCGTTAAGGTTTCTGTGTCATAACCGAACATGAAGAGGTGGACTGGCACATGTGCATGCACACGTACATTCTTGATATGCGCTGGTTCTTCGCATAGCTGATCAGTATGCAGAGCTCGAGTCTGTTTTCGTTTCTGGTTTTCTCATGGCCAGAAGGCCAGCCACAAACTACCCCACATATGTGCCACAGGCATATGTGTGTCTGGGGTTACACATCTCAGGGTGTCAGTATGGGAACACCATTTCCCCTAACTCCTCATCATCGAGTTCTCTCGCTAGATTCAAATTACCGTGTTTAAAACATCGCTTTAAACCTTTTAGAACATACTAGAACATCTTGCAGGACTCCGCAGGAAATGCACTCAACCGTGATTTTAGGCTGCGTGTATCAAAGAAGGTGAAGAGTGATAAGAACAGGAAGGAAAGAAGGAAACAGCTAATGGAGTACTGTTACATGGTCGGAATGTTGTGCTTTAGTGAAAATGGGCAGAGAAATGTAAACCCTGTTGTGTTAAAAGTGTTTATTTGGTGCGTTAATGCTTTGAAGGCCTGTTTTTCCACTGTAAAGTCAAACAATTCTGAGAAAGTGTTCAGAAAGTATAAAAATTAAAAAAGATTAAACCAGTTAACCCTTTCTCTTCTCTTTCAGTGAATAATTCAAAGAAGGTGGAAAACATGAAGTTTGTTAGGCCAGACACAGACGCATTCTTAAGTAGGCTAAATAGTTTGATTTTACTGCGAACGATGATGGCTGTGGCTCAGGTGGTAGAGCGGGTTGTCCACTAATCGTAGGGTTGGTGATTCGATTCCCGGCCCACATGACTCCACATACCAAAGTGTCCTCGTGCAAGATGCTCCCAATGGCGAGCTAGTGCCTTTGCATGGCAGCTCTGCTGCCATTTACTGCATGTGTGAGTGTTTGAATGGGTGAATGAGAAACAGTATAAAGTGCTGTGTATAACCACTAAGGTTAAAAAAAAAGCTCTATAGATTGTAAGTGCAGACCAATTAGCATTTCCACTCCAGTCATGCAGATGAACATGTGAACTCTGCTAATGATAGTCCTAATATGGATAAACAGCAATCAGACAAAGTACAAAACTAATCATCAGATGCAAATGTCTAATGAAATGTTATTAAAGTGATCAGGTTGATTAGTAAAAGTTATTAGTCAACTGCAGATTTAGTGCTGGAGGTCAATGGAACAAGCCTGTTCATCCAATCTTATCCGGCCCCGGTGTGGATGCAAGCTTTCATTCCAACCCAGCAGAAGCCACACATGAGTCTACTGAAAGGTGGAATCAGGTTTGGCTCCTGCTTGATTGGAATGTGCATTCTGAACATAATTACAGCTCAGAGATAATCAGATCCCCCCAGTGATCCGTGATGAACCTGATCATAGAATAACCTCTGAACTGAGTAATGTGCTTCAGTATTAACACTGCAACCTGTTTTCAGCAGCTCCAGTGTATTAAAACTCATCCATGCTCACGCATTTCACTTTTTTTATGAATCTGTTGAATGATAGTAACAGCTCATCGTATTAAAGAGGATCAGATTTTGCCAGTGTGCATCCATTAATAACAGTGCATCATTTCTGCGTTGCAATTTACAAGTCCTGGCTTTAAACATATTTAACTGATAAGCTCTTGTCTAGAAATTATTTAGCTGTTACATGCTCTTCGAGTAAACTAGTGCTTGATGGTGTTAATATAAGCCTAGTTTCCTTTAGCAGTGCTGCTCAACAGTTTAATAATATTTCATTTAGCAATACCCTACGATTGGCTGAATATGCTCTACCATTTCCAGCAATTTGAAGTCATTTAGTATCTGAAACCCATTCTCAACCCCAGATTCATATTCTTTATAAGTCAATATTACAGGCCCACCAGCAAAATTGATCTGGCTCATTTTAACAACTATAGCACAACAACTTTTATTACAAACACAGGATGCGGTCGCTGGCACATGTGTCATCTTGTGTTGTTGGTGTAGTTTGGAAAAAGAACACATTACCCTAGTCATGGGAAGATATTCATACATCATAATCATTCAGTCTTACATGATAATATTTACCAAGTAATATATGAATATTTGGCTCAATCATATGCAAAACATCCAAAACTCGCCGAGGAGCTACAGTTCTCTTACCTTGGGGCCCAAGCACCAAGTAGGATCTGACTGTGTAGCTAATTCCTGACTTAGAACTGTCCAAATGTGGATAAGAACCCTAACCAACAGTTAGATTCCTAAACTCTGGATTTCACTTTTTAGAAGCAGACAATCCTATTACACTTTACGCGTTACTTCTTTAAATTTACCTGATACTCCTTGAGAAAAATTGCATTACATTGTGCTAATGTTGTGAAATTTGAAAGGTTTTCCTGACTTTGTATAAATCTGGGAAGTCTGGGATATGCAAATTATGTAGAAAAGGATGCGTCAGGGGTTCATCAGGTGATTTCATCAGCTTTCAGTAAAGCTGCTTCGTGACTATCAGTATGTTTACATGGACAGCAATAATCCGATATTAACCCGATTAAGACGATACTCTGATTAAGAAACTAGCATGTAAACAGCGATTATTGTTGACCTTAATCCGACTAAAGTCATACTCGAAGTAAACACAAATGGAATTAAGACGAGTGGAGTATTCCTGTTTTAGTCACATTATTGAAGTGTATTACAGACATGTACACACCTTAATCACACTATTAACGTTGTGTGGGAGTTTCTCCGCATTTTGCGACAGGACACGTACACACACGGCAGTGCTCAACCGTTTGATGGCAAACAGGAGAGCACGGCTGAGTCCGAAACCATGTACTTACCTGCTATATAGTAGGTGAAATACATGTATTTCGGCTACTATATAGTAGGTAAGTATGTGGTTTGGGACGCGGCCCACGGCATCAAACAGTCGTCTATTTGCATGTATAGCATGACAAATAATTATATGCACTTGAAGCTTTCGTAAAATTAAAACTGAAACACCCAAAACTGTATACGGTACCATAATGAAGACCAACTGCATGTCGATACATGCAATTCTGGAGGGAACGTCGGACGGCGTGGTGTGGGGACGTAATGACGTGTGGCGTTAATCGATCTCTCTTCTATAACATGTAAAACGGGAACATGAAAGGAGTATTCTAAAAGCGACTCATGTAAACACCTTAATCAGGATATTGTCTTATTCAGAATAAGGTCAATAATTAGATTACTGCTGTCCATGTAAACGTAGTCAGTATCCTTTGTTAAAAGCGCATAAATAAAATTAAATTGAATTTAGAAGCTGCTAAAGTGACTATTCAATTACAGAACTTTGCTAACATGCTAGCCTACAGCAAAAAAAAAAAAATATATATATATATATTATAGCTATTTTCGATTATAACAATAAAAATGGAGCCCAAAACCAAGACAAAGATAAGAGAAAGAGCTGGACATGTTTTTTTGTTTTGATTTTTTCCTGGTAGCTCATCTTCCTCCTTTGCAACAAACTCTAGCTGCCATGTGGGAAATTATTTTAACTTAGCAAAGGCTAAAGGTTGACACTATTTGCTTAAAAAAATGTTTTGCCTCTTCAGGACTAGTATTATAGCAGTTATCCCTTCCAAAACTAAATCAGTTAGGCTAAATAGTTCAGTAACACTGTGTTCTCTCATATACTGTGCTAGGTTCAGCTAGAAAAAAGTGCCAAATGGGTTCAGTGGCCGCAAATGTCATTATTTGTGTAAATCACTTGTTTTCTGCATTGCTCTCATGTTAAACAAGTGGAGACGGTACGAATGTATGCACATGCAAATGCTTTATTTGGAAAACGTGATTAGGCCCCAAATTCCATGCTTCCGCAGGGGCATATTGTGACAAAGTTCCACCATTATGCAAGCAGCAGTTCAAAAATAGTCCGGTTCCACAGGATGGACATGGACCTGGCAACCTGACTTGGGAACAGCATCAAGTTTAGAAATTCACAAGCAAAGCTGGGACCAGAGAAGGGAAAAAAAATTATCCCCAAGAATAGCTATGAGCTCTAGGCCCATCCCTGGCTTTAACCGTAACCGCTTGTAACTTTCTAATACAAGTTGGCTTGAGCAAATTTTCATAAAGTTGTAGAAAAGTGATCTGTGGTTTCCTTGGAAATCTTCAGTGCAGAAATTTACCAAAGGTGGAAAACGCTTACAGGAAGAACAGGAAGTTCCGCTGGTTAGGTAAAGATTAGATATCGCACAAGAACCGTGCGGGAATGTGATTTCCCCAATCTCTCATCATCATCTCTCTGTCCTCTCATCAAAAGCCTTTTCTATCTAATGAACCGACACTTGTTAGCCCATCTCCTCATGTCTCTCTCTCTCTCTCTCTCTCTCTCTCTCTCTCTCATTCTCTCTCTCTCGCGCGTACGAAGCGTACGTGTGTAATTAAGTGGGCTGTAGATCGGGAGCTGTTATCCCCAGTGTATCGCCACATTTATCATCATGCCTCTCTTTCTCCTGCGTTTGTTCATCACGATGAAGCTCTCAGCTGGGAGCTCAAATCGCTCTCCAGAATAGCAGCTGTGAGCAATAAGGGCTCATTCGCACTTTTTATTTTTTATTTTTTATTATCTCATCTCACGCACCCATACACACACACACACACACACACACACAGAATCTCACCCAGAGACATGATGAAATCTTTCTTATTCAAAAGAACAGGCAGAGGCAGTCACTGGAGAGACAGCAAGACTCCATTAGAAAGTTAAAAAATGTTTCTTGTTAAAGTGACTGTTAGAGAGGAAGCGTGTCAGCTTGAATGTCTATATTCAATTCCACCCTGTTTATAAAAACTGGAATGCTTGCACTGATGAGCTGATGAACTATTTGGCCAAAACGGTGGTCTTATATCATATCACCTATATTGCCACAGAATTTGCTACTAGCAGTACAATGCATCTTCACCTTGGAATCTCATCAGTCGGTTTCAGTTGCCTCTTAAGCGTATGTTAAATAAAATAAGCATGGCTATGCTAGTCCCACATTTATCACTGTCTATTTTACTGTCTATGGGTGCATCTCATTCAGCTCCCTAGCTCCCTAGATGGTGTATCAGTACATCATATACACAAGTTCAGGCGCTGGTAAGGAAGGACCCCGTGTCAATACACCTTGGGACACTGATGACTCAATTTCCGGCGACATGACTACGTACTCGCGGTGTAAAACGTCCCCAGTGGCATTTATCAACAGCACGGAGAATTGATATCTTTCTGACGTTATACATCATATAAAAATTTGTTTGTTTAAATCGCACGTTTTTCTGTCATGGTACTTCAAGCAGGATTGTAGGCTAGCTAGTGGATTTTTTTTTTTAAATCATTAAACACTTAAAAGCCGTTAGACTTAAACAAGCTGTATATAGAACGGCAAATAAAGTTCAAAATCGCTAATCGAGAGCTACAACAACAATAACAAGCTACTTACATTTGTAGACAAAGTTCGTCTGCCATTTTTTTCAAGCCGAGATGCTTCATAAAAAAAAAAAAAAATGTTATCATTTCCAGCAAGGGAACATAGTGAGCATCGATGCTCCCAGGTTTTTACGGTGCATTCTGGGAAACGTTTTAGGGAGCGAACGTTCCAGTACACTGGAAGGATTTTGCGATTGAGACAGCCCTTAAAATGGCCGACTCCCTGATCAGTCCCCTGACCACTGAACTGAGCGGCTGATTGAGACGCACGCTATCCGTTGTGTCCTTTCGGGTACCTTCCGGTATTTTATTTTGAAAGAACGAGTGTGAGAAAGCGAAGCCATTGACGCACTTCGCCATCACTACAGTACCTCACCAGTGCTAAATGCTAATGCGGCTACCGCTCTGACAGTGTCGCAGTAATGGCAGCAATTTCAAAGCAGCGTTTTACCTTTCCATTTTCATGTGTGATTAGCTTTTGTGTTGAAATTCCTTCTTTGGCACCATTCCGTTTCCCTCTCTCTTTTCCCGCGCGTCTGTCATTTCCATTCTCGCTTAACCACTTTTTTCATTTGCGACTTTTGATCGCTAAAATATCTCCTGTTGCGTACAGTGCAATTCTCAATCATGGTTCAAATGAGAACTATAATGCACGTGTAATTTACTATGGCGAGCTTAGAGAAGATATTATTAGGTGATTTTATATTACATGTCTCGAGGCAGAGTGAGATGCATGTTGATTACTGGAGTACACAAACCGTGGAAGTGTACGTGTGCCTGGATGTGTGGTACAGTGCTGTGCAGCATCATGCTGTGATGCACTCAATGCACCTAGACTATAGATTAAAAAAAGAACAACAAAAAAACCCAGATTACTCTCTCAACTTCTTTTCCTCTGTCTCTCCACATTCACTGCATGTGTTTGGTGAAATTTCTGACTACGTAAAGGGTCACATTTGTCTGATCAGCTGAAGTAAATGCATAAGTGTATCTGTGTAAATGTTTATGTGTAAGTACACAGTGTGACTGAAGTGGTGACTGTAAGTGCACCATAATCAGCCTCGATTATACTTAATTATAATATAATAGCAAGTTCTGTTTCTGAAAGCACTAAGCTCGTGCAGCCTCACGTCCGAGCTGGCCATATGCTCAGCTGAGAAACGTGCACACACACAGCGCAATGAGGGAATGAAGTTTAAATGGAGTGTAATGGTGTGTACTAGACCCCTGTAACATCCCATTTTCACACAAAGTAAATTAATCTAATCTAACGCCTCTCGTTTTCCTGTCGTACTGACACGTATGTGTACTTACCACAAACAGCACTTCGCGAGATGCGTGCATGCTTCGACTCAGGAGCTGAAGAGGTTTACGTTACACTCTATTAAAGAGTGTATATTTTCAAAAATGGTGGTGTTTCAACCCACTGCGGAGCAGTAATATCCACGTATATATCTGTGAATAGGCATAATTACAGTAATGAAAGGAGCGTTGCTTATTCATTACAGTAGCTTATGTAGGCTACGTAGTGGATCCATTAGAGAATGGGAATGGCTTCATAAAACACAAACACACACCACTTCTGTGTCATTACACACTGTGTTATGACTCTTGGACACAGTGGACGTTGTGTGATTCCAGCCCAAGTCAATGCTGCAAGATAAACTTCTGGAACTCATGAACCTACTGCAAATCCAAGCTTCTTCTTTTTTTCCATGAATGACCTCTAAGAAAACATTCACATTCCCCAGAGAAAAATCGAAAACGTTAAGCCACATTTAACCTTAATTCACCAGATGCGAGTGATGCCAAGTGCTAATTCTGCTTTTAATAAGATCTGCTCGGCTGAACACAGAGGAGCAATACACAGAGGTTGAAGGTACTTCAGAAGGGTGACAATCTGAGGAACTCCGAAACGGTATACAATACTTTTTGGTAACTTTTCAGGTGTCCAAATGATTAGCAAACAGAAAAGCGTTCATCCTATTGTTAGGAGATTGCAATCTCAAATCTGAACATGGCCACAAATGTCTGTGGCTAGAAGTCCAAGATTCAAAAATTGGGCCTGCTCTTTGTATATAATGATAATGAGTCTTTATTGACATTACACTTTACATACATTACAGCACAGTGAAATTATTTTCTTCGCAGGAAACTGGGGTCAGAGCACAGGGTCAGCCACGATACAGCACCCCTGGAGCAGAGAAGGCTTGGTAGCATTGGCAGCTTGGCAGTGCTGGGGCTTGAACCCCGACCTTCCGATCAGTAACCCAGTGCTTGGCAGTGCTGGGGCTTGAACCCCCGACCTTCCGATCAGTAACCCAGAGCCTGGCAGTGCTGGGGCTTGAACCCCCGACCTTCCGATCAGTAACCCAGAGCCTGGTAGAGCTGGGGCCTGAACCCCTGGCCTTCTAATCAGTAACCCAGAGCTTTAACTGCCAAGCCTAATCATGGACAAATAAGGCTCTTAGCATTCTCGTTTAGGCAGTAACGGTTTGTGTGTCCGAAGAAACACTTTCACCTTCATCCTTCTAAACTGTTAGCTATTGTGCGTTTGGAGAGAACTAGCTAGTGGCTTGGAATTGTCAGTGAGTAAATTGCAAGAAAATGTGGTAAATGGGGAAAGATTGCTATCTTTATTAGCTTCAGGGTCGGTAGAGTTGGTGCTTGCCTTGATCCAGGTGAGTTCGGTCACTGATACCATGACTTACCTCAGAAGTGGGAACTCAAAATTCGGAATTATGTCTTTTTCGACCTCTGTGCACTCAAGCAACAAAGTTGGTGGAAAAAAAAACATGGACGCCTCCAGATTTGTCTTTTATTAGCAAGAAGCTAACCAGCTAACTGTGCTGAATGATGTATATTTACCTCCTCAAAACAGTAAACTGTATAATCAGTGTTACAGATTTAACAAGCGAATATATATCTGTATGCTAACTGACCTAAAGCAAATACATTGTATATACACCATAACTCATTTAGAGGTGAGAAATGCTACTTTGATTATTGTTGATGCTGTCATGTGGCCACGTTGATTTGACATCACTTGCTGAACTCAGAGTTGAGAAGAACGTCCCAAATTCCCAAGTAGATGGAGCACTCTGTTTGTTCGAGTTGGAGTATGACCTTTAGTCAAACACAGCATAATTGCAGGCTCTGAACTGTGGAAGTGTGAATAATAGCAATAGGCAACAGATTACACCTTTTAACCACTCTAGCTAATTCCTTCCTCTGTTTAGAAGGAGACAATGAAAGCCAAATAAATCAAGTTCATGGTAATTTTACATTCAACTGAGATTGTTTACCCTCATAAAATATTTACATTTACAGCATTTAGCAGACACCGTTATCCAGAGCGACTTACATAAGTGCTTTGTAGTCTCCATCAAGAACACATCCTCATGCAAGATCAATAGGTCAGACTTTAAGAATAACATTGACCTAAAACCCTATTAGAGGGAAGCTAGACGCAAGTACATCTTAAAAAAAAAAGAAGAAGAAGAAGAAAAAAAGAAAGAATAGTCAAAGAAAAATGAAACAAATGCTAATACTAGTCTGGAAGAGGTAGGTCTTTAGTTTTTGAAGATATTCATTGACTCAGCCAGTCGGAAAGCCGGAGGACGTTCGGAATAACCTGGATGATAGAGCGGAGAAATGTCTTGATGCAGGTTTCCCTTGTACCTTGAGGGATGATGGGTCTAGTTTAGCCATGCCAGAGGCTTGAAGGAAGTGTGATGCAGAGCAGTGTTTGAGAAGAGCCATCAGTTAAGAGGTTGGTCCATTTTTGGCTTTGTCAAGGTTTTAAATCTTATGCAGACAGCCACAGGAAGCCAGTGGAGGGAGCACACCAAGGAAAATATTACCTTATTTTGTGATGCGGAATTTGATAAGTAAATCATGATTCCCCCAATTTTGTAGAAGCCTGGGAAACATTCATTATATCCAATAGGATATGTCTAATTTTATCAGGTGATTTATACCATATGCCACTCATGGTTGGACCATTACATCAATTTTTATATTTTGTTTGAAGATCTTTTTTTTTTTTTTTTTAACAGTGTGGCAGCCAACAGCCTACTGGGCAAAAATGTCAGAATACTTTTTGGTTATAAACATAAAAGTGGAGCCCAAAGCATAGATTGAGGAAAGAGACAGAATTGAAAAGGGCAAAGCTCCAATGATTACATACATACATTTTATTATTATTTATTTATTTTTACATCTAGTGCATCTGGAAATCTCGTCTTCCTCCTCAACAACAAATTCTGGCTAGTAACTGGTAAACTGTCATGCTTTGTATCATAGCAACAGACATATACACGATAAGGCCAATAGTATGTGGAGACCTGAACATCACACCCATATGTGGTCCTTAACCAAACTGTTGCCATGGAACTGGAATCACACAATTGTCTACAATGTCTTTTTATGCCATAGTTTTACGATTTCATCTTCGGAATGGTATGTTCAACAATACTGTAGGTGTGATGGTCATGTGGTCAACTGGCTTTGTTAGTTTTGGTCATAGGGAGTAGTACTTAGGGCAGTATTTGCATATAGTGCTGTAATTTTCCACTGACTTGAACTAAGGCAGCAGTGTCAGAATAGTACAGTAGGTGTAAATGCCATTATTTATGTCTGTGTGATTGACACTGTATGAGTGTTAGGTCATGTTATGCAGGGTACTCACTGTAACTGACATCGTACGCACATTCAAATACTTTATTTGGACGTGAGTAGGGCTTTTATAATCATATGTTGTAAATGTTCCATGTGGTCATATGTTGGTTTGTAGACCATCATTGTCTAAACAAGGGCTAAACAAAGTGGTTACAAAAGTTGAGGCAGAAGCAACAGTGAAAGAGAGAGAGAGAGAGAGAGAGAGAGGACTCTTTCTTACCTTCCAGCATTACCAGAAGTGCTACCTGACCTGACCGACTCGTTTCGTTTTGAGTCAACGCTTAGTGCAGTAGCTTTATTCTATTGTGGTTTTGGTGAAATGCTAGCAGTTTATTATTATTATTATTATTATTATTATTATTATTATTATTATTATTATCATCATTATTACACTTCTCTCCTAAGATAGGTAGAATATTTTACTTTCAGTTTTTTTTACTTTAAGTTAAATATACACTGAAATTATTTTTTATGAAGATATCATTTTTGTTGGTTATTTTGTGTATGCACATCCCAGGAGTAAATTTCCACGATCAATAAGTTCAAAGTGTATTCCACGATCAATAAGTTCCACGATCAGTTCCAAGTGTAATTGAGAATACAACTATATCAATAAAATGTCTGATATTTTAATTAGAGATACACCGATGTATAATAAAGTTTTTATTTGCATTTCTTTCAGAATTGTGGAATTAATTATCATTCATTTAAAAGGAGGCATAAAAGGTAGAACTATCAGTATCGGTATCGGTCGATAGCACTCTGAATAATCGGTTATCGGTATTGGCTGAGAAAGTTAGTATCGGTGCATCTCTACATTTAATAGATGTTTAGTATTTTGGTGTGGCAGCGGATTTTGGCCCGAGAGGGGAGTGAACTCCCTCCTCTCATTCATCTTAAGTGTGATCATCACTTTTCACAGACTTGCGTGTTCCCCTTTTTCTTGCAGCATGCAAACCATTTCTGTTGTTTTGGGTTTTTTTTTTTTTATCCAAGCAGCAGCATCACAGCAAACTTGCACCTGTACCAGTCAGTGCTATTGCTCCACTCTGTTTGAATTATAAAGAACCCATGCTTGTTTTATATAAGAGCTAACAGAGGCCAAACAGCAGGTAGATCAGTTGTGCGGTCAAAATGCTATTATTGATGTCAGACAGCTTTTCAGTCTCACTTGTGTGAGACATGACATCGACTCACAGCTGTTATCCACGGAACAGCGGCGTACTTGATTAAATAATTCTATTACTGTCGTAAATTATTCCACTGCCATAACTGTTATTACCAAGCTCTTTGTGTCGGCTGTGTTTACACCCACCGCTAATGTGTACTGCTTAGGAGATTTGAGTAATGCTACAGACATAAGGCCTTGAGAAATAATAGGAACAGTCTGAGCAGTCAAGCAAGCAAGAGAGAGCGAGACAGAGAGAGAGGGGGTGGTGGGTGGTAGAGAAATAGATTAGTGTGGTGTTTTGACCGTGGAGGGATAATGGTTTCCAGAGCTCCCAAAGGAATAATTGTCCACAAATATGTCCACAAGACTTGGGACCTGAGGGAGCATCCACATTATTATTTGCAGCGAGTACAACTTCAAGGATTTCTATCTTTCCTGTGTGTTTGTTTGTGGCTGTGTTTAAAGCCCTACAGATAGTGTGTGAGCGTGTGTGATATAAATATATAATATAGACATTTTGCACACATTCAGACCTTAATTTAGTATCTTCTGGCTTCGTTAATCTGCACCAGAGCACAATATACAAAAGGTTTGCTGGATCAAATGCTATTTTATAAGCTGCTGAATAATGAGGGTGAAAATCAGTAGAAAATCAACTCGAATACATAATGCATAACCAGACTCTATATTGGTGCACATTTTGTACTTAAGCCACAGCTTTTGAATACAGCCCTCAGTGTTTATTTTTGTGTGGACAACATCTGTTTTTAAGGGGCATGGCTGCTAACTTGCTAATTGTTTGCTGAATTAACAGTGAATAGTGAGTACTGGAGATTAAGCACTTTCAAATGGCAGATGGGCTTTTTTCAGTTGTTTGCAATTTTTTCAGGGAAGCAGTTTATGATTCCCATTATGCATAAAAAAAAAAAGATGTTGATCTCATTCAAAACAATTCTTTTGAGTAGGAATAACTTAGTTTCAGTTTGTACAAGTTAAAAGCACATGTCTTGTACCATTTGGAATCTGCTGAATTTTTACATATACACTGTATGGCCAAAAGTTTGTGGACACCTGACCATCACACCTGTGTGTTCTTCCCCAAAACTGTTGCCACAAAGTTTGCAGTACACAATTGTACAGGGAGTCTTTGTAAACTGCAGTATTAAGATTTCCCTTTACTGGAACTAAGAGGCTCAAACTGTTCCAACATGCCAATTCCTCTGTGCAGAAAGTGAGCTTTATGAAGATATGGTTTGCCAAGGTTGGAGTGGAAAACCACGCTGAACACCTTCGGGATGAACTGGAACACCGACTGCACTCCAGGTCTTTCTTGTAGCTGAATGAACACAAATCCCCACATCCAAAACCTCTAAAATCTAGTAGAAATTCTTCTCTAAATAGTAGAGGTTAATATAACAGCAACGTGGGGACTAAATTTGGACTGAGATGTTCAAAAGCACATGTGGGTGTGATAGTCAGGTGTCCACAAACTTTTGGTCATACAGTCTATCATGTTATAGCAAGATCCATTTCATAATGACTTCCGAACACATACATACAGTACACTGCCAGAAAAATGCTGTTTTATAAGTGTTGTTTTTGGTTGTTTTATAAACCAGTGGTTTATTACAGATTAGATGCTTTGTAGTGAATGTGGTTACGTCATGGTTATGCTATCATATTCTGCTGCATTGATTCATCAAGGAAACCCATGCAGTTTGTTCCTCTGAGCCAAACAGGAAATGGCTGTTGCTGCTTAGTTGTCTGCCCTCCCATCCCCGACCCCATCCAAAATTTCATTTGGATGTCTAAAACATCCAGGTATAACTATCTAAAGAAAAACAATCCAAACCTCAGGAGGTTTTATTTGAGTTCACAGTAAAAAAAAAAAAAAAAAAAAAAAAAAATTGTTTCTGCCGTTTTTCTAAAAATTCTGGATAATTCATCCATTCTCAGGAAAAAAAAATTGGGACTTTAAATGAGCTAGATTGAAAATGAAAGTTCTCCTGCTTGAAATGATATATGGCATGTGATGCTGGCTGCTAGAATTAGTTAGGAAGACAAACAAAAAAATACAGGAGAGTCTTTAAGGGTTAATCACTATTAATCACTATGAAACAGACCAAATAAAATGATACAGAACAGTGACTGAATAAGAAAATGCAAATTTTTGTTGAACCTATTAACTGCTCATTCTCAGATCCTAATGGGACTCTAAATGAGTGCTTTATTAAAGACATGTGCACATAGAGGGTTCAAGTTCCTAATTAGAGTGATAAAGATGTTGGCCTTTTCCAATTAGATTAGATCTAGATGCGCCCATGCTCATCCAAAGCAATTCTGGAATACATTCTAGTTGGTTGCAAGACAAGCCTAATACAGTGGTGATACACAAGGTGTTCACATGTCTATCAGCAGTGATGAAAACACGGAGGATAAACAACAACTCACTACCTACCCCTGCCTCATGTAACATTTGTCAAGGAAGGGAAGAATCATTCCCATCATTCCCCTTCACACCTACATCAAAGACCTGGCCACTGGGTGCAGTGTGGGATTAGAAGATGCTGACTGACCTGATGCTGGAAAACTCTGATTCCCAACTGACCTTAAGCCAGACCTCATACTGTGGGGTCCTTTTCTTTGCTCTTTGTGTATTATATCTGAGAGCATACATTGTCCTAGGAAGACGCCATGGACAAGGCACATGATCTCAAGAGGCTTAAGTATGACCAGGCCTATCATTAAGCCACCAAAGACCCCTCTGAGGCTGCTGAGAAGTGCACACAGTGGCTCTGGGTTCCAGGGTGCCAGGCATGAAAGGGAGTGAAACGGGAATGGCATGTTAATGGATCTGATCTCAAATGGATCATAAAGCCTTATACAAACTTGTGGGACAGTTTATACAAAGGGGACATACCAAATACTAAGAAACTCTGAAATTCATGTAAATATTTTCAAGAGTCTACATTTCACTTGTTGCTCATCAGAACATTTGTAATGAAAACCTTTGTGCTAAATGCCCTGCGATGGACTGGCACCCTGTCCAGGGTGTACCCTGCCTTGTGCCCGATGCTCCCTGGGATAGGCTCCAGGTTCCCCGTGACCCTGAAAAGGAGTAAGTGGTAGAAGATGGATGGATGGATGGACCTTTGTGCTAAATGCCAAACAGAAGCATTTTCACTAGTGCGCTCAGACTTTTGGACCTCACTGCATCTTGTTTCGCATAAAGCTATTCCTTGGTTTGATTTTCATATTTTAGAGTATTTAAAATGAGGTCACTGAAGCAAAATGTTAAAATATACTGTAGGGTGTTCAAAACCATTTGACTGGCAGTGAATAGAGTAAAGTATCAGTATATGTCAAAGGCGTATTCCAGCATTCACAAGACCATTTTCTCGCATTCCCCTCATTCAATTTAGACCTCACCAATCCCTACACACTAGCTAGTTCTCTGCTACTGTTGTGACAGTTACCACTAACCCGGAGGCCAAAAGTTAACACACACCTTCTCCAAACACGTGTGAAGTCCTCACATCCTTTCAAACAATCATACAATAACCTGGAATATGCTTACATGAGCCCACCTATGATAGGTTCGTGTTCCTCCTATTAAACAGAATGTTATGATAGTGCATCTGTTCTCCTTCTTTCTTTTGTCGTACTTAGTCCATGACATTCATTGTGCGATTGCATTCATTTTATCCATTCATGCCTACAATTTCTAATGACAGCTGTATAAATAAAATGCAATGCCACTTTTGTTTGATTGCCTCAAAATCATTCAAAGTGAAAAATGTGCTGAAAATGAGTAAACATCCATCATTTTATATATATATATATATATATATATATATATATATATATATATATATATATATAGAGAGAGAGAGAGAGAGAGAGAGAGAGAGAGAGAGAGAGAGAGAGAAAGAGAGAGATACACACACATACACACACACACCGGTTTGGTTTTGTCCTCACATAATGCTCTTCATATATTTTCATACTTCATATTATACTATAATGTAATTTCAAATCCTAGTCCTCAACTAAAGCACATCTCTACTAAAATATCTGAAAGCTTACGGTTTCAAATTACACTAATGTGCCTGTTCAAACATACAGGACATTTTAACGCTTCTTGCTTTCCTCTATGGTTTACACAAGCCTGACACCAACATGGCAACCAGAGAGCTCACTTAAATGGCACTCACGTCTAATATTTGATGAAAGTGCAGTGGCCTGGTCTTTACAGAAAAATCCACATCCTCAGATAATGAAGTGTTGGATTTCTTGAGCTAACCTTCATCCACCGCCTCGGTTTGAAGCCCAACGGCACGTTCATATTACCAGGGTTGATATTTAACTGGGAACTGGATTAATCTTCACATGTCTGGGCTTAAAAACATCAGTATTCTTAATCATCATATATTTCTCTAATGGCACACCAGGAGATGTATCAAGGAAAAAAAAAAAACTGCATGCACTGACACCTGCGACCTACGCTGTCAATCACAGCCTTAAGAGACAGGTCTCAGACTATGATGTCATGTCTGGGTAGACAGCTTTCTTCACAAATATGGTCACAATGTGCCTAAATGCTGTCTTTAGTTTGGTCCAGCTTAGTATTTTAAAAGGTTAAGGTGAGGGGTTATGGCTCGAACAGAATGTGGAACAGCGATTTGCCATATTCCTGTCTAATTTGAGTTTAATTGCAGTTCTTTTAGAAAAATCTAATGCTAGGCTTAGTTTCATTCTTATAAAAAGATGGCTGAGCTTGCAATTAAATGACGGATTTAATTGAAGTTGACAGTGACAACACCCATGTGTTTCCTTCACCTTTTCCTATGTTTCCTTTGCTCTCTCCTGGTCCCTAATCACCGACTACAATATGCCTGTATTTTATTAATAAGGCGATTCCCTGCACAACTGCTCCAGTTGTGATGTGTGTGTGTGTGTAAGTGCGCTCTCGAGTGTGCACAGATCTATTGACAGTCTTCTATTGTCTGGAAAACAAAAGACCAACAATAATGATAATGATGGTAATAGCGTGCTTGGTTTAAGAGCCTGATTTAACTCGCTTGCTATTTGTTGAGGATTCATACGGAAATTGTTGATCAAATTAAGCTCAAAAGATTAAGAAAATTAAGATCAAAAGATATATAGATATATAGACTGAGAGATATCATTATTATCTAGAGTACCTAATATATGGTTGTCCATTCACTGCAAACAAAAGTACATATCAAATTCAGAGTATGCATTGCATTAATCACGCCTTAATTCACTATCTATAAATGTATATTATTAGATTAACCTAATGTGCCTTCATTTAACCCGTTATTTAATTCTACCCTTTAATCCTTTTAAAATGTTCATTATACACACCCTGATTTTAAAAAAGAAGCCCGGCATATCCACTTAAGTGTCCTTTGTCTTGTGGTGGTACATTTTCTAGCTGCTGACACTTTAAATAAAGTATAAATATCTACAGCGGTTCCTTTTATAAAGCAGATGAATCGGTTTAAAACGGGATTCATCATGAGCCGCTGGCCAAGCACTGACCTGTGTCTGACAGTGATGAATTCAGTGGGTCATATTTTAAGTTGAAAGTGGCTAAATATGGCCCACATATAAGTATCATTTAGTGGCATGAATGGGGTGGTGAGTGTGCTTTAAATGGAGGTTTTTTCAACCGAAAATGGTGCAGTTTAAGATTTGAGTGAATATTGATATATAGTTTATTGATTTCTTGCAGTATGTGACAAATGTGTTGCACTGAATTACACTAAATATATATATATATATATAAAAATGATGGGCTGCAAGTACCTTAAAAAGCTTATATATATATATATATATATATATATATATATATATATATATATATATATATATATATATATATATATATATATATATATATATATATAAGCTTTTTTAGGTACTTGCAGCCCATCATTTTCCTTTTAGCTTCAAAAAGTTACAAGAAATTACAAAATACCTATCTAGTCATGATATAGAGTCAATATAAATACATATTTGGATTTGACAATGTTACTGTTATTTCAGCTGTCTACCACAGTGTATCGAAGTCAAATATTAATAATGAATAATAATGAAACTGAAGACTTTCAGCTTTAAAACCATAGAAACAACTGTAGTAGATAGAAGAATTCTTTCCCTGGTGATGAAAAATCTCTCCACAACAGTGGGCCAGATCAAGATGGTCCTCCAGGAGGTAGGCATATCTGTGCCAAAGTCAACAATCAAGAGAAGCCTTCACCAGAGTAAATACATAAGGTTTTACCACAAGATCTAAACCATTGGTAAGCATAGAAAACAGGAAGCCCAGGTTAGAAAAAGCCCGTCTAGTTCTGGAAAAACATCCTAAAGATAAAGGAAACATCGATCAACTTGTATAAGACTGATGTGAAGAAAAGAATAAAGAGAAGGGAACTGTTCCTTATTCAAAGCATACCTCATCATCATCATGTGTGTGAAGTTATATCGTCTACTCAGATTCAGCCAAATGCTTCAAAACCCATTGGACAGAGCTTCACAGCGCAGATGGACAATGACCCGAAGCATACCAGGAAAGCAACCCAAGAGCTATTAAAGGCAAAAGAAGTGGAATGTTCGGTGATGGCCAGGTCAATCAGCTGACCTGAATCCAAATGAGCATGCATTTCATTTGCTGAAGGCGAATCTAAAGGCAAAAACATCCCCAAGAATAAGCAGGAACTGAAGAGAGCTCCAGTAAAGGCTTGGCCAAAACCCAGTACTTCTGATGCGTATGGGTTCCAGACATCAAGCAGTCATTTCACTGCAAAGGACATATATAAAAAGTAGTGTAATTCCTGGACTGTTCACCTGATTTGGATGTACAGTGCCTCCACTAATATTGGCACCCTTGGTAAATATGAGCAAAGAAGGCTGTGAAAAAATGTAATTTCTTGATTAACCTTTTGATCTTTTGTTAAAAAAATTCACAAAAATACTCTGCTCTCATGGATATCAAAGAATTGCAAACAAAACACAGGTTTATCCAAAAACAATATATTTGTTAAATATACATGTGCCACAATTATTGCCAGCCATATGAATTCATATTAGAAAAATATATTTGAAGTATATTCCCATTGATATTTTTAATTTTTTAGTATACCTGGGTGACTAGGAACAGAAAATTGTTCAACCTTGACTTCCTGTTTCACAGGGGAATAAATATGAGGCATAAAGATTCCCTTCAATTTCATCACAATTGGTAAGACCAAGGAATATATCTGTGATTTGCGGCAAAAGGTTGTTGAGCTTCACAAAATGGGAAGTGACTATAAGAAAATAGCACAAGCATTGAAAATGCCCATTTCCACCATCAGGAAATTGAGTTTCCAAAATCAAGGTCCTGCCATGACCATCCCAGTCCCCTGACTTGAAACCCATAGAAAACCTGTGGGGTGAACTGAAGAGGAGAGTCTTCAGACTTTCAGGACCTTGACAAAGGATCTGGAGAGATTCTGTATGGATGAATGGTCTCAGATCCCTTTGCATGTATTCTCCCACCTCATCAGGCATTATAGGAGAAGACTCAGAGCTGTTGTAAAAAGTACTGATTAAAAGGGTGCCGATAATTGTGGCACACATAAAATTTACCTGTGTCATAAACCTGTGTTTTTTTGCAATTGTTTGATATGCGTGAGAGCAGAGTATTTTTGTGAATTGTTTTAATAAAAGATCAAAAGGTTAAACAATAAAGACAATGTTTCACAGCCTTCTTACCAAGGGTGCCAATATTAGTGGAGCACACTGTAAAAACCCCTTAAATTAAAGCTGAAAGTCTGCACTTTGAGCTCCAACATACTGTAGTAGACAGCTGAAATAAATGTCCAAATATTTATTAACCTGACTGTGTACAGAAATACTACACTCACTTTTATTTGACGAGTAGTATGATAAGTTCACCTTTCCAACATAGCCAAGGTGGAGTTACAGTACCTTCCAGAGCTAAAGTTGTCAATTTCAGCATTTGTCAGAGGGGCAGGTGTTATTTTTGAGCATTATTGATGATCAATAACAATTTAGTGGGATATACTGTATTAATGGTCATTCTTTTTGCCTTACTATATACTGTAAGTACAAGACACGGCATGAAAGGTGAAAAGAAAAGCATTGTATACATCAGAATATATGGTAGAATTAGATTCACCTGTGAATTTTCACCCTTCTCCAACTACCATTATACATATGAGCAATACTTAATATAAATACATATTAAAATTCTTTAATATTTTAGCAGGCTTTAATAAGATTTACATTATTTCCACTTTTAGACCACAACATTATATTATATATATATATATATATATATATATATATATATATATATATATATATATAGAGAGAGAGAGAGAGAGAGAGAGAGAGAGAGAGAGAGAGAGTAGGCTTTAAAATTAATAAAGAAAGCTCATGGTGATATGACCCGGCACACACTGTCTAAATCCATCAGTGCTTGATGTAGTAACCTAATTCACACGCTCACGTTTTGACTAAGAACATTACAGACCTTTAATGGAATATTAAACCCAGAACTGGCACTATTAACTTCTTAAAAATGAATTACTTCAAATTAAATCCGCAACTTAAAGTGTTCGTTTTTCCCCTCCTCTCATTGATATCATTACATGGACTTAGAAGACTTCACTCAACAGCGGTGCATCAGAAAACTCAATAAAAGGAGATTACTGTAATCCACTCCAAATGGAAACACACTGCCTATAATCCCATAAAGTTATTCCCTCGAACTCCATGTCACAGACAGGGTGCTGTCATGAAGCTGACTTCGGGGAACACCTCAGTTTCAAATAGAAGCAGAGCAGAGCGCAGTTAGAGAGAGCAAGCTTTAGAACTTGAACGGGGATGTTCTGGCTGGATCAGATCCAAACATAATGAGCAAAAAAAATAATCGATGGAACACGCCGACCCATGCGCAAGACAGAAGAATGAGGTATCAATATCTGGCACCATTTAAATACCATCAGGTACAAAGCCCATGAGATAGGCGTTATGATCTTATGAGTACTTAAAAGTCACTATAAGTCAGCATGGTCGAGTTAATGAATGGGTCGAAGAGGAAACTAAAAGCACTGGTATATTAAAGTAAATTCTATAATAGAGGCATAATGCTACATATAGTGCATGAAGTTAATACGACAGTAAACTTCAGAAAACACATGTACCTAAATCTCACATGCAAAGTTGCTCAGATCCTTACACTTGACCATTTTTCCTACTTCCAACGCATCAACTTCGAGAACTGACTAATATATTGTCCTTCGACAGCTGCCGCTCTAACGAGATAATCAATGTTATTCACGTCACCCATCAGTGGTTTTAATGTTATGGCTGATCAGTGTATACTGTAACTCCAGAAACATGCATTGCCAGCACTATAAAAAAAAAAAAAAACAAAAAAAAAAGTGCTGACTAATGCGTATACAGTGTGGCTCCCTTGCTTTTTATCGCCAACAGTCAATAAAAATTGTCCAGTAAACATTGCAAGAAATTTGTTCTGAGGAATTTGTTCAGTTCCAGCTCTTCTAGCTACCTTGCCAAGCTGTAATCTACATATTGAAAAAGCAATTTCGAAATATCGATTCAGAATAGCAGCCGGTGAAACCTCTGATGTGAAACAGTCAGACAAATATTCTTTGGATGACTGAATGTTAATGCTTTTGTTGTTGTTGTTGCAACTGTGAGAATTCATCTTATTAAAGTGCTGTCTAGGTTAAATGAAATGTCATAATATATATATATATATATATATATATATATATATATATATATATATATATATATATATATATATATATCACTGTACCACATATTGTTCAAATACTGCATGGAAATTTTCGTAATAGTAGCGTAACGAAATGATACAGCAAGCCATAAGCAGAAGAAAAGCGTCCCACACTCATCCGTATAAACTGTATCAAAATAATCCTATTAGCAATCGGAGTCAGATGATTCAAATTATTATATTCTACGAATATAATCACTGCAATGCAATCACTAGATCTCCAGAGATGTCAATAAACCCAGGATCTGGGTCACAATTTTGGGCATGTGTGCGGCCAATATAATCTATTTACCACAAAATGATGTGACGACAGGCCGAAAAGGAAAGTGCGCTGCACTTGTTTCACCAAGTGTGTATTTCCGTAGCTCCTCTGTCCTCAATTCAGTAGAGCATACCTAATCATCGTATGCAGTTCGCCAAGGCGTCTGTAGATTAGCGCCGCATTCCCAAGACAGCGATGTGCTGTTAGTCTGCAGGATTTAAATGTACGTTTATAGGCTGAGGGAGATGGTTAATTTCCACAGAGAGATCTACCCTTACATTTAAAGCAAGGTTTTACCCAGCACCAGAAGTTCATGACAGGCCTCTGTGCAAGCATTATACTGTACCTCTGAGCTCGACTCACCTAAGCTCTCAAAATGAAATGTACTCGTTCCAAGCACTCAATTTCAGGAGCAGACAGTAAACCAACAGTCATAAGGTTACTAGGAACATACACAGAGGAAGATGACTTAGAAAGGAAAAGCTTCATTTCTCAAATCAAGCAGTACAGGTCATCATAATCGCTTATAAAATAAACAAGCACAGCTCCAATAGGCTGTCACCAGCTAAATTTGAGGGTCTCTGTAACAGTTTCGCAAACTGACAACAATTCAAGTTCAGTTTTATTTGTATAGCGCTTTTAACAATGAACACTGTCCCAAAGCATCTCTACAGAAATATATACATTCAGGATATAGGCATCAAATGTATGAAATGTATTTATCCCTACATTTAAAATCTACAACATGAATTTATATATTCGCAATGTCGCAATGTCCATCGTTAAAATCACTACAGAAATAAAACTGAACTTGAATTGAATTGAATTGTTGTCAGTTTGCAAGACTATTACAGAGACCCTCAAATAACAAGTAGTACTGAGATCTTTTTTGAGGTCAGTGGCCAGTGAGCACAGAATTTCAGGAAAAGGAAAATGAAAATAGCACACTTAACCTTCCGATAATAATACAGCGGTCTGCTTTCTTCCCAAATACAATATCAGCAATGTCCATTATAATGAACAGAAAACGATCAATCTATCAAGCTGTTCACCAAGATAAAATTCTCACGTATGTGACCCCACAACAGCAGCAATCAATAAATAATTCCCAAAAGATAAAAATGTTATTTGCAAACACTGTAAGTATCTTGACAATGCAGCCTATTTTTTTTTTAACAAAAAAGCCTTTAAAGCAAATTATATATTATATATATAAAATTATTAGATTGCTCTAATATGATAAACTCAATGTATTTAATTTACAATCAGCTAAAATAAATAAATTGTAAACTTTAAAAAACATTTAATATAGTAGAGTAATCGAGAATAAGCTTACAATAAGTAAATAGCGCTCCTGAATTCTGGATTGTGATTACTTACAAACTGTTATCTGAATTTGCTGATATGATGAGATTCTCTGTGAGAAGACGACAGGTTTATTTACCATTTTTGGAAGGAGTCTCCAATATCAGCAATTCATCACCGTCAGAGGTAAATCCATCCATCAATCCATCCATTTTCATCCAATACAGGATCGTGAAGGAGCCTGGAGCTTATCCAAGGGAACAGGAATGCGGGGGATGCCCTGGACGTGGTGCAACCCATCGCAAGGCACAATTGCACATTGCAGACAATTTAGAGATGCCAAACAGCATACAGAGCATGTCTTTGGATTGGGGGAGGAAACCAGAGTACCCAGAGAAAACCCCTGAAGCACAGGGAGAACATGCAAACTCCGTGCACACTGCGGAGGTGGGATTTGAACCCCCAACCCAGAGGTTCTAACCACCAAGCCACAGTAACCCCCTCACCCCCCTGAGGTAAATCTTTACCTTTAAGTCCTCCGACGTTGGAAAGTCTTTAGGATGGAGCGCTCTGAAATTTCTCTATATAATAATTTATTTATATTTTTTAACAAGTTGCATTTTTTGTATTATTAACTTCAAGAGAGAGGGGAATGACATAGGTGATAACAGGAATTAACTTGTTTTTCTGTAGAAGTGCCACAACATGAAATTTAACTATAAAGAGAAAAAAAAAGTATGACATGTCATAAATAAATAAATAGATAGCTACACAGAATATTACTGACTTCAAGAGAAAGAAAAAAAGTGAGGGAACAACATAAGTGATAGCAGGAATTAACTTGTTTTTTTTTTTTATGGAAATGTAACTCTAAACAGAAAAAAAATAAGATAAATAAAGTCCTAGCATTGGAAAGTTGCTGTGGTACTGTACAGTGCATCTGGAAAGTATTCACAGCGCTTCACTTTTCCCACATTTTGTTATGTTACAGCTTTATTCCAAAGTGGATTAAATTGATTATTTTCCTCAAAATTCTACAAACAATATCCCATAATGACAACATGAAAGAAGTTTGTTTGAAATCTTTGCAAATGGATTAAAAATAAAAAACAAATAAACAAAAAAAGCACATGTACATCAGTATTCACAGCCTTTGCTCAATACTTTGTTGAAGTATAGTGAAGCGCTGTGAATACTTTCCGGATGCACTGTATAAGAGAAATAACAATTTGGAACATGGAAAATTGTCAACTTTGGGGTGGTACAATAACTCCAATTGATATTGAGCTGCATCACATCACCATGTCATTGATTATTTTCCTATAACTGCATGCCCCAGGCATGTTTTATTCTTTACTACTACCACAGTGCGGCTGAATTCTCGACTGTGATTGGTCAGGTGGTGTGCATTATTCTTGCACGGCTTGGACAGAACTTCCTGCTGTAACGTGAGTGGCAGGTTAATATTAATGAGCTCGTTCTAATAAGTTATTGTTTGTATAGTAACAGGTTTTACACAGGGACTCGTACAGCGGATGCTCCACATAATCTAAGACTAATAATAAACAGGTTTTATGAGAGAGAGTGAGAGAGAGAGAGAGAGAGAGAGGGGGAGAGATGTGTTTAGTGAAACATATGGGAAGTGCATGGCTGCCAGCTACTTTCATATTCACTCTTCATCATATAGGAAACACAAATAACCACTTATCTATCCCAATCTCAATACTATTATAGTATTTTATATATATATGTAATTTATATAAATTAATTCAATACTGCATGCATACATACACCGATGTCTATTCATGTTTAGTGTTTATTTCATTCATGATTGTTTACTTTTCCTTTATTCATTGTTATTTTTTGTCTATATAATGATTATATTATTTTGCTTCGGCAACATTCATAAAACATGCCAATAATGCACATGTTAAACTTGAACTTGAGACCGAGAGAGAGAGAGAGAGAGAGAGACGAACAACTGCTAATTGTGGCTATAACATACAGTTGAGGTCATAAGTAAACTGTTAATGATTATAAAAGAGGGGGTCATAAAAATTTCATTTAGTTTATTATTATTATTATTATTATTATTATTATTATTATTATTATTAGTAGTAGTAGTATTTAGTTCTGCCCTGAATAAGCTATTTCACATAACACGTATTTACATATAGTCCACAAGACACAATAATAACAGAATTTACACAAATGAACCATTCAAAAGTTTACATACGCTTGATTCTTAATACTGTGCATCATTACCTGGTTTAACAATGACTGTTTTTATGTTTTGTGATAGTTGGTCACAAGTCCCTTGTTTGTCCTGAGCAGTTAAACTGCCCACTGTTCTTTCCAGCATCTTCTGCATATTTGACCCCTTTTCAACAGTATGTGATATTGACATCCATCTTTTCACACTGAGGACAATTGACAGAGTCATACAAAACTATTACCCAAGGTGCAAACATTCACTGTTCATTCATTCATTCTCAAGAAGGCCAGGGGCATGCAAACTTTTGAACATGATGATTAGTATAAAATATTATTACGTTTAAAGTGCTTTTCTTTTTTTTCCATTTAGCACTGCCCTAAAGAACCTTCATAAGATATTTACATGTTTCCCAGAAGACAAAATAATAACAATTTACACCAATCATCATGTTCAAAAGTTTACACCCTGGCTCTTAATCTTGGAACTTGTTGCTCTTAACTTGTCCCTTAAAAGTTCCACAATATTAAATCTAACTATAAACCATCAAAATGTGCGACAAATGATGTTAAAGCAGAATAACCAAAGCCAAAGCCTCATAAACAGTGCCTATATCATCTAACTGGTAAGTGTGTTATTAGCTAGCTATTATTAACTATATTAATGCTCCAATTTTATATTTCTGCCAAGACATTTCTGAACTAAACTGAAGACATTTTCTCACAATGCAAACTGTTAAATCCCATAAAGACAAAATGTGCAATTTTAAATAATAATAATAATAATAACAATAATAATAATAATAATAATAATAATAATAATAATAATAAACAATGCCATGTTCACTCCATCTAGTAAACTAAAGGGTTCTTCACTTTGTCCCTCAGCGGTAACCTTACAGGTTCTATGTAAAACCATACAACAGAAACTGTATGACCTGCATGCAAGTCTGACTCGCTGTCAAGGTCTATCAAAATTCATATGCTAGCTCCACTTGGCTTAACAATACATTTGAATGTTTATTTATTTATTCTAAACCAGTCATGGAGTTACGTGAACACTCAAAGGTGTTTCGAACCTATACACCTGCACACGTTAGGTCTCAATGTCCTTGTAATATATGGAATATCATCTTCACAGGAGAGCTTAAGCAGTGCAGCACTAATGTGGCTGCTACATTCCATCATGGCTGAAACGTTACTGTTGGTCTGCCAACACACACACACACACTTAGAACAAGGTCAGATTAGTCCAACTGTCAGTCCATTAGCATGGTAAACAGTGCTGTTCACAAGTAATATCGTGCTGTGTTTCTGGCTATTGATTTTTGTATCAGTGTAATGTTCATTTGCTGTCATTTAGTATTGTCAGAACACCTAGAAAACGCCCACATTCAGCATTGAACTTTAACCCAGTGTCACTTTATGAAATTAGCAAAAC
This sequence comes from Ictalurus furcatus, assembly GCF_023375685.1. Taxonomy (NCBI): domain Eukaryota; kingdom Metazoa; phylum Chordata; class Actinopteri; order Siluriformes; family Ictaluridae; genus Ictalurus; species Ictalurus furcatus. Next base: position 11,080,342 of record NC_071260.1, on the reverse strand, counting down.
TCATATCCAACCAGCTGACAGTTACGAATGTGTAGCGCAATTAGCTCACTTGTCCTGTCAGTAAGGTCTCAGAGTGTGCCTATAGTACTTTGATTTGCTGCAGTTTTTTTTTGCCATAAAGAGTAGAAAATACTCACATTTGATCATGATATGGGTTTTAGCGTGACTTCATCAAATTAGCAAAACTAGCTGATAGCTAGGTTTTTAGTTTGGGTTGTTTGGGTTACACATAGGGAGTGAAAATAATATATTGCCATTCTATCAAGGGTCAGGTTTTGAAACAACTCTGGCTTTATTTGATTTAGCAAATTAACATCTGAAACCATTTTGATTAGAGATTTGGAGATCATTCAGAATAACATATCAGACATTATAGCCAATGTTATTTAGAATTAACCATGTTGACAAAACAATAACAATAGAAACCCTCACAGAATTTGTAATGGGAATTGTATTGGTTTTAACGGAAACTGTAATGGTCCCTGTGGGTCTTTACTGGCAATTTGTTGCCTTCTATTGGTGGAATGTTATGTCTAATCGATACCATTAAGGACCAATAATGGTAATGGTTTGTAATGGTATTTGTAGTGGAAACCATTAGAACTTCTTTAATGGCTTCAGTAGTTTTTGTGTTTTGTTTTTCAGCAGGGAACATAGAGAATGATTTCTCTGTGTTATAAGCCACAATCCCATAAGTTAAGTCATAAGCCCTATTGCGGTGTTTTATTCTTTTATAGCGCTACGGGGAAAAAAAATAGATTGCCATTATTTAATGGAGTACAGTGAGCTGTGTGAATGACACCCAGGAACAAAGAGCGACTGAAAGTCCTCGGAAAACTACGAAGCCTGAAATGCGTAGTTCTTTCGTCATTCAGGAAGAGCCTTGGCACTTGAGAGAAAAAGTGGTTAAGGAATTGTCACTCATTTTATTATGTGTGGAAAATGTGTGAGAATTGATCCCTCACACATGCTCCAATAAGTGTTTTAACCATTTATTCCGTGTCTAACTTCTTGAAATTCGCATGATTAATTCCATCATCCTAAAGTCCAACATGTTTGTATGTTTTTTTTTGTTTTGTTTTTTTAGTGAAACGAAGCACACGTGAACGCAGAATACACGTCGGATGCGGCGGAATCTCACGTTTAATCAGACTGAAGTAAAACAGAAGGATATGATGAGCGAAGCAGGTTTTGTGAGTGAACCCACACACACACACACACACACACACACACACACACACACAATAATATGCATTATTAATGCAGTGATGAAAGCCACAGCTGGCGAGTGGAGAGGTGTAATACTGGTGCTGAGGAGGAAGAGTGGATTTCGATGTTTGATTTGTGTGATTCGGAACTATGACACGTCCTCTCGTGTGATTGCGCTCCGTCTGCTTGCTTCGCACCAGATGTGTGTGTGACCTTCCTCTAAAATGTTAATGCAGCAGTGGAGAACTCACCCTGGGGCAAGGACCTCTCTTGCTCTCTCTCTCTCTCTCTCACACACACACACATACACACACACACACAAAAGGATGAAGGTATGTGCTGACCGTGTGTGTGTGTGTGTGTGTGTGTGTGTGTGTGTGTGTGTTAGGTGCCATGACGACAGATTGGACCCAAGGAAAATATAGTTGCATATGTTAAAGCATGCATCAAGGCATTTCCGTGGTTTCTGTGCAAGCCAAATTTTTATGGAGGAATTTTGGCTCGAATACATTACAGTCACATCCACCTGCCATTAAAGCCTACAAAGCAACAAATCTCTTCCTCTCTTAAAGCTACAACTCTTCATAGATGTGTGCAAGCAGAAATGAGCTCCACCTGTGAACTCCTGCCTTAAATACATCTTACAGAGGTCAGAGGGCAAAGATTTTAACAACTCGATTTACTTTCAAACAGACTAAATGATTTAGCGCACACGCACGCACACACACACACACACACACACACACACACAAACCACAGTCAAGGCTTGAAGGGCCAAGTGCTGGATTGAAAACTTCTAAATATGCATAGACTTCTGGGGAGATTTCTCCCTGACCAAATCCCTGCAGCACTACATTCGTTCCTCTCTCACTCGCTCGGACTCTCTGTTGCAAAAATGTCTCGGAAAAAAAATAAATAAATATAATTTTTTAAAAAGGCACACACCCTCACACCGGTTTTCATGTTTCTCCTCAGGTTTCTGCCAGGCCCGTCTTCTTCCATCGATCAAAAATCTGCCAAACCAAGTGTTTTGCGATAATTGCACATCTTTCTTGCGTTTCCTTCCCACTTCCTCCACACAGACGGCCATTTTCTTTTCCCGTAAGTCGTTTTCGTGTCAGTCAATTTCACTGGCCTCAGAAGTGCTGATTGTGGGGTATGAAAATGACCGAGGGACCTGTAAGTGGTGCCAGTTAGCGCAACCCTAGTATTCTTAGCACAAGATACTTTCACAAACACATCCTGACAGGGTTAGTAATTCAGGAGTAGGAGGGGACTACCTATAGGCAGTATTTTTAAATAAACACTCTTCCACTGTTTTTCCAAGCAAAGCCAACTCTATATTTGTGTTTATGTTTACAGGATGATATTTCAATGTACATTTGAAAAATTCCTCAAACTGTTAAACAGTATGGAGTGTGTGTGTGTGTGTGTGGGGGGGGGGGGGGGGGCAGAGTTGGCGGTCGGGGTGGATAAGTATTGGACATGTCAATATTTTTTTCAGTAAATATATTTCCAATTAAGTGATTTTCACCAGACTTTCATATTAACCCAAGAAATCTGGAAATATAAAGAATTCACAACATTAAAGTCCCTAAGCGAAGTTATATGTAATAAAGTGGAATGACACAGGCATAAAAGTATTGAACACGCAAACTGAAGTTTATTTAATACTTAGTGGAGAAGCCTTTGTTTGTAATGACAGCTTCAAGACACTTCCTGTATTAAGAACCAACAATGTTCATGAACTGCTGCCGAACTGGAACAGGTAAAGTTAAAAAAAACTCACATTTTTTTCTTTAAAATACATGCAGCAATGAATGATGGCAAATGTAATCTGAGTACATTACTGTGATTTGAAAATATCTGCACATGTCCCGTCAGAGGGGGTCATGGTGGCTTAGTCGTTAGTACATTTGCCTCACACCTCCGTGGTTGGAGGTTCGATTCCCACCTCCTCCCTGTGTGCGCAGAGTTTGCATGTTCTCCCCGTGCTTCTGGGGTTTCCTCCGTGTACTCCGGTTTCCTCCCTCAGTCACACGCGTTGTAGGCTGATTGGCATTTCCAAATTCATAGTGTGTGAATGTGTGCGATTGGTTGGCACCCTGTCCAGGTTGTCCCTCACCTTGTGCCACATGCCCCCTGGGAAAGGCTCCAGACTTCCCGTGACCCTGTGTAGGATAAGTGGTGTGGAAAATGGATGGACGGATGGATGTCCTGTCAGAGATATCAGCTATAATAAGATGTTAAAAACACTTCAGTTGAAGTATTCAATAATCGTTTCAAATTCCGACAAGGAAACACGTTGTAAAGCTTTACTGCATTCATCTTTATCTGTAAAAATAAATAAATAAATTGTATTTTTGACATTACAAATGAGTACAAAAAAACAGATGTGTCAGAAATTAACTTCTGATTAATTATAGCTTTAATAACAGTCATTTTGAGTTGACGCAGGTGCAACTAATTGCCTTCCCAATGCCCCACTTAAGCAAATTTCACTCCACCCATGTTCCACTGTAATTTGTCTAGTTATGCCTGTAAGCCTTTGCAGCCTGGTGCAACAGAAACTGCCAAACGTTTCTGACCTGTATGTGTGCATGTGTGTTGAAAGGCTTTCAATAAAGACCATATCCTTCCTTAAAGCACAATGGAAATCCAACTATTTTTTTTTCTTTCTTTTTTTTTTTTAAAAGAAGGTACGTCGGCTTTGAAATGAAACACATCGCTCATTTTGACAATGTTACCAAACCCCTGAGCTGGAGGCCGACACAACGTTCCCTATAGCACCTCATCTGATTATACGCTATGGAACTAATTATGAAAGTCTACATTATATTATGTTTACTGGAGCAGCGTTGCGTGGCCCTCGCGGGGGACCTGTGGTTGGAAACACTGCATTTTGACACCGACCCAATACAGTAGAAGGTGAAGCGTCCTCATTCTGCACAAAACGCTGCAGTGTACACAAAAGGAGCTTAAATTTGCAACAGGTTAGAATGTGGGAATAGGCCGCTTTAGCCGAAATCTAGGCAAACACTACAGTATATTGGATTTTTGTTTGAAACACGGGTAACACTTTACACTAACAGTATGTGAATAATCATACACTAATACCTGAATTAATACTTACTTAAACATGAACTAATGATGAGTTAAGGCATGTACTAATAATAAACACATATGATTTCATCTCAACCCATGTTGCATCATTCTCCATCCATTTCTCTTCAAATCCCACTATAGTACTTGTACGTGCTCTGGTTGGCTCGGACCCGGGGCTAAATGAATACAGTAACATTTATTCATTTAGCGGAAGCTATTATCTATTAACGTTTAAAACCAGCGTTTGATAAGATTAATTTCTGGTGTTTTAGTCTTAGACGTCAGTGTGGATTAGTGTAAATTATGAAAGTAATCCAGCACCATCCATTTGTAATGATGTTCACATACGCAGTTGCATATGACAAATTATATCAACAATTTGAAATTATGCATGTTTAAGACATATTCTCGTTTAGAGAGCATGTTTGATAGGTTTTAATTAACACATTAAAGTGCACCTATTATGAGTTTGAAACGTGCTTAATTTCGTTTTAAAGGTCTCATACAATAGACTTACATGCATCCATGGTCAAAAAAACACTTTTGTGCTCATTAACTGCAGCATTACCTTTTTTTTCCCCGAGTGTCACAAATGACTCGTTCAATGATCCGTTCTAAAGGTTTCGTTCTAAACTCTTCCTTTCAGACAGCATACTCTGATTGGTCAGATGTCCCAATCTGTTGTGATTGGTCTACTGCTGTCAGCGAGCAGCCAATGAAGACCAGAGGCGGGGTTTTTTTTGGCACAAACCTACGTAGGTTAGCACAGGAGGTAAAGTCTGGAATTACTAAACGACTCTTTTCAGCTGTTCATAATCGGTTCCTTTTTTCAGGAGTCGATAACCCTTTGCTGTCTGCTTTGATTTTTGAAACTTTGCAGATGTTTTTACATTCACAAACAGCTCTATAACACACTACATGAAAGATAATATCTGAATAACCATAACAGGTGCACTTTAACCTACAAACGTGTACAAACACGTGGTCGTTATTCACGCATGAATTCATAAGACTCATGTTGTGGTTAACTCATCATTAGTTCAAGTTTAAGTAAGTATTAATTCAGGTATTCGCCTTGTGCCCGATGCTTCCTGGGATAGGCTCCAGGTTCCCCGTGACCCTGAAAAGGAGTAAGCGGTAGAAGATGGATGGATGGATGGATGGATAATTCAGGTATTCGTGAATAATTATTCATCATTTTTCAACATGCAAGAGCATATTATAGCGTTAATTTAAAAACCCATCTCTATAAATAATAAGGCCACAAATGTCCTTGACCTAATACACTGAAATATACAGTATTTATTTAATAATTCTATTTTGAACCATCCAAATAACGTGATAATCATTCAATGATTCTGTGTCGCTGATTACCACGACGTACCCAACTGGCATACGTGCATTCGAAACTGTTATTCAAATCAGCTTTGAATCCAGATTTGTCCAAGCGATTCGTTATCTTCTTTTAAAGCAGTGTTTGATCCAGCTGAATTGAACCAAGGCCTTGGAACCGAGCAGATAAACTCAATAAAGATTTACTGAACACATCAGTTTCATTTTGTTCTATAAAAAAATATATATATATAAAAAGAGAGAAAATTAGAAAAGCTAAATCACACCATTCACCTTCACCTCAATCAATCCTAACTTTTTGTACATTTCAGAACATTCAAATTCTTACCCATGTTTGATGACACCAAGCTATTTGGCAGTGAATCAACCACAACCCAAACGTCGATTGAAATGTCACTGCACTGAAGCACATGACACACTTCGAATACACACTTGGCAAATTTGCACTATACGATACACTACACTATACACCATTTTGCATCTGCACCAGCCTGCTGAACAAATCCTGAACCTACTTAGAAATCGTTCCTCTCCTACACACAGGGACTTTTGATATGAGAGCATGAAGGCAGTGAAATTGATAGAGTAAATAGAAACGATAGAACTGAGACGGACGGACAGATGGATGGATGGATGGGTGGAGGCTTACAGAGATGAATGATTTCCTGGACGGAGAGAGATAGCATGGTCGTGAACCTGGAGAAGGATCGGTTTTGCTTTTGGATAAACGAATAACTTTGGAGCAGCTGTTGGTGATGTGTGTGGGCTAGACAGAGGACGCGAGTGTGTTTGCCAGGTTTGATTAGGCGGAGAAGGGAAGGAGAGAAAGCTATGACTGAGAGACAGAGTAAGACAGACCAAAATTGTTTTTATGTGTACCGTGAGCTCACACTGTTTTCATGAAATAGTGGAATTTTATGAAAGATTCGCAATATAATAACAATACTTTTGTTTATATAAATATATATATATATATATATATATATATATATATATATATATATATATATATATATATATATATGGTGTCATGAAAGGCGCTATACATACATTATACAATATTATACATAAAAACATTATAATGAAGTATTATGTAACCATGTCACAGAGAATATGCGAGCCTGAAGAGATTCAAAAGAACTTTTGAATCTTGAAATGGATTCACAGTTGCGGATGTGATGGGGAAGTGAATTCCAGAGCTTAGGGGCAATGTGACTAAAAGCTCTTTCACTCATGGTGGTAAAGTTCATGTCCGGTATTGCTAGTGGAAATGCTGAGGAGGATCGCAGTAAGTGGGGATGGGTGTAGTAAGTCAAGTTAGCCAATTTAGTGAGGTGAGTCGGAGCATGATTATGTAGGGCCTTAAATGTGAGGCGCAGAATTTTTTATTTAATTCGATAGGCAACAGGAAGCCATTGAAGCTGGATGAGCTGAGGTGTTACATGGCTGGTTGATTTGGAGCATGTGATGACCCTTGCTGCAGAGTTTTGGATTATTTGGAGCCGGTGAAGTAGTTTATTAGGGATGCCAGACAGGAAGGAATTGCAGTAGTCAATGTGGGATGTAACATAAGCATTGATTAATAATATAATAACCATAACATAACAGTCAATAACTTACAACTTTATTATATAACAGCAGCAGAAGATTTATAGAAACCAGACTTAAGATTATCTATAGTAACAATGTAGAAATATTTTATTTGCGTCCAGGCTAAATCTCTACCTGTATGACACAAAGCCAATGCTATTACTTTTCCACATTCAGGCTCTGTTTACACTAGTGTGTTTTCGTTTTAAAACGCAGACCTGTTGCTATGGTTACGCCTGTCGTCTACACTACTCCAGCATTTTCGACCCTCGAAAACGGAGACTTTTGGAAACGCAGAAGACCCCGTTTTATTTTGAAAACTCCGGGCTGGCGTTTCAGTGTAAACGGAAACAAAACGAAGACTTTTGAAAATGAAGGCGTGACTTCGCCCACATTCGCCCCCTGATTGGGTCTTCTGGATCATTGCGTATCCTTCCCTTATTCGTCAAGCCCCTACCCTATGACCGTTACACTACCTTGATCGTATACAGAACAACACGGAGACTGAACCGCAAGCTTTGCTGGCTTTGTCGTCATTCTTAGCAGCCATTGTGCAGTTAAATTCTGTATTTTATAACACTGCAGCTGCCTACATGTGCAAAAGGCGAGCTATGATTAGAGCAATCAGCAACAAATCTCATTTCAAGCGGCGTAAGCCCTACATGGAGCGCTGGTTTAGACTAGCAACCAACTTCCTGTTTACAATTGTATGCACGTGCCCAGTGTGCATGTATGGTCATGTGACATGTGTTTTCGGTTGTGTAGTGTGGATGAGGATCGTTTTCATTTTAAAACACACTAGTGTAAACAGGGCCTCAGTAAATGTTACTCGCTGCACCACCATGCCTCTCTATTCAGATCGTCACTCCCCGAATGCGAACCAGTCTCCTTGCACCTAAAAGTTTGTTCGTCTTCGAGAGGAAAAAAAAAATTACAAACTACTCCTTTGTCTCCAACAGCAACAAGAACAAAGAGACTCATGTGCGAGATCACTGTCTGTTTAATTAAGGTGAGAGATTAAGTGCTAACGTCAATTTACAGCTTTGTAGAGAGGTGTGACAGTCGTGTTGAGTGTCGTGTTGCTTCACCAGCAGTCTCTTCCTGACTCTAAAAGGGTGCTAAAGATATTCCAAGAGGGCTCTAATCACTTTTTCTTCTTCTCTTTCTTTGTCATCTCCAGCTATAAAATTAATTATTTTTTTTTTAAACAGACACTCTGAAATAAAACAACGCTGATGTATCTGAAGGGTGTAAAGTCTGGAAGGACGTTGTGGAAGGTCTCAATCGCGAGCAATGTCATTGTTCTAGAAAATCGGGTGTCAGAGAATTTGCATGATTGTTCTTTTATGCCTTCGAAGCAAGGCCAAGGGGCCCGTTATGGTTATTGCATATTGATTATGATAGCCTTTGCCAGATTAAATGCTTCACCCCCAAGCAGATCGATAGAACATTAGGATTCGGTCCCATGATCGAGAATACTTTTATCATAGACACAAGAGATATAAAAGCTAATGCGTGGTCTGTAGCCTACAGGTGCATTACAACATCCGTGCTGAAGTGCGTCGGGAGAGACATGAGGTCACCTTGTGCTTGCCAGCGCTTAGACTTGAGTCTTGTATGGAAATCCCCCCTTTATTGTAGAACTGAGATGCAGATGTGAACCTCTGCTGCACTTCCTGGTTTGCACCCAAACAAACCGTTATGCTAATTTATTGGCGTATCGATATTTGCATGGCATGGCAATTTAGCACAAATTCTTTTACAGTGACCTTAGTCATTAGTGTTCCATGCAACAATTTCAACTGGCCATGTAGCTGAAATTAGTTATATACTGTATACTGTACTATATGACAGAAGAAATACAATATATCCTTATAATCCTAATCATTTTCTGCTGATACCTCGTTAACGCTAGAGCTTAATTTTAGCTCGGACGACCAGCTAGACTTTTTTTTGTTTTAATTGCATGAAAGCAGAATAATTAGTTCCTCTGCATATCCAGAGGTGCTAACCATTGATTTTGCCAGTCCCCTGCGCCTTTCACACATGCACAGGGCTATTTGAATGATTTAACGGTGATTTATAGGTAGAGGTTTCAGTGTGAAGTTCACAGAAATAGTGACACAGAAAACTGCCACATTCCTGATGAATTATTACCCTGCTGAAAAAAAAAACAATATAAACCATTATAGAAATTCTAATGGTCTTAATGGGAATTATATTGGTTTTAATGGAAACTATAATGGGTCTTTGTGTTTCTCTACCGGTAATGTTTTGGGTTCTATTGGAGGCATGTTTATGTCTAGTGTAAACCAAAACACACTACATTTCATAATGGCTTTAATGGTATGTGTAGTGGAAACCATTAGAATTTCTGTAATGGGTTCTATTGTTTTTTTGTTTTTTTTCAGTAGGGTTGGAGGACTTGTGTGAACAATAGATGACACGTTATCAGGATAGATGGCTTGACGGTTGATGGTTATTTATCATATAGTATGATGCCTGGTCACATTAAGTAACAACAGGAGTAAAGACATGACGTTAATGAAGAAGAATAAGAAGAGGATATATGTCTAGAAATTGTTTCATTTCATGGACTTCCATTGTAGCAGTTTGCTATGTGTACAGTTAGCATATTTTCCCTTCCTAGATTTCCATCACAGTTTGCACGGCTTTTTATCCTGCACTCATATCGTGATTAGTTCATTCATTCACCTGATTATGTGCACCTGTGTCTTGTTTCCCCTTCAAATATTGTATTTACAGTATTTAATAAATACTAAAACACATCCATGCTATATAGTACATGTATGCCCTATGTGCTTTCAGCTTTTGCTGTCAATTCTGAGGCATGTTCTAGTTCTGTATTTCTCTCTAGAGAAATGTGTTGTTTTTGTTTTGTTGGTGTTGATTTGATTTGTGATAATAGATCATGTGTTAACCCTGTCAGTCTGTCAGCCTGTGTTTTAACTCCTGCTATAGACTATGATTCTTGCATTCGCTCAAATAAAGCTCACGCTTTGTACATGCTCTTGCACATGCACTCATGGATCACTTTATTTGGAACACCAGTACACCAGCCCATAATGTTCACATCCACCATCAGAATGGAGAAAAAACATGATCTCAGTTATTTTGACCGCGACATGATTGCTGGTGCCAGATGCGCTGGTTTGAGAATTTCTATAACTGCTGATATCCTGGGATTTTCATGCAAAACAGTCTCTAATGGTGCAATAAAGAAAAAACATCCAGTGAGCAGCAGTTCTGAGGACAGAAACACCTTGTTGATGAGAGGGGTCAATGGAGAATGGCCAGATGGTTCAAGCTGACAGAAAGGCTACAGTAACTCAAGTAACCACCCTATACAACTGCGGTGAGCAGAAAAGCATCTCAGAATGCATAACATGTCAATCCTTGAGGTGGCTGGACTACAATAGCAGAAGACCACGTCAGGTTCCACTTCTGTCAGCCAAGAGCAGAAAGCTGAGGCTGTAGTGGGCACAGGTTCACCAAAACTGGACAGTTGAAGAGAGGAAAAACGTAGCCTGGTCTGATGAATGTCAGTTTCTGCTGAGTCAGACAGAGGGCAGAATTTGGCACCAACAGCATGAACCCATGAACCCAACCTGCCTTGTGTGAACACTCCAGGGTGGTGGAGGTGGTGTAATGGTGTGGGGAATATTTTCTTGGCACACTTTGGGCCAATTAATACCAATCAATCATTGCTTGAATGCCACAGATTATTTGAGCATTATTGCTGATCATGTGCTTCCCTTCATGGCCACAATTTACCATCTTCTAATGGCTACATCCAGCATGATAACGCACCATGTCACAAAGCAAAAGTCTTCTCAAACTGGTTTCATGAACATGACAATGAGTTCAGTGTTCTTCAGTGGTCTTCCCAGTCACCGGATCTGAATCCAATAACACCTTTGGGATGCGGGAGAACAGGAGATTCACAGCATGAAAGTGCACCTGAAAAATCTGCAGGAATTGCATGATGCATATCATCATGACAACATGGACTAGAATCTCAAAGGAATGATTCCAACATCTTGTGGAACTCCACGCCATGAAGAACTGAGGCTGTTTTGAGAGCAAAGGCAGGCCCTACCCAGTATTAGTACAGTGTTCCTAATAAAGTGCTCAATGAGTGTATACTATAAAATCCTTGCATTTAACATAAAGGACCATATAATTTACCCATAGATTTTCACTGCAAAGAACTTTTGCCCATACATAATGAAATGCACACAATATGGATAGTATAGCCAAACGCGCCAATGCAGGAAATTGCATTAAATTATAATTAACTTCTTGAAATTAACATGAATGAACTTTTGTGTGAGCTAAAAGACATCTGTTCTACTCGCAATCAAAAAAACTAAATTACACCTTAACGTGGAAAAAAAATTAACATTTGAAAACAAATCATATGATATATGATGTGAAAATAAAAACATCATAATAATGGAAAACGATTAGCATAAATTAGTCAGGTGTTAAATATCCGCACATGAAAAATGAATCATGTAAAAAGTTCATGTGAATATACACCGATCAGCCATAAAATTAAAACCACATGCCGAATATTTTGTAGGTCCTCCTTGTGCCACCAAAACAGCTCTGATGCATCGAGGCGTGGACTCCACAAGACGTCTGAAGCTGTGCTGTGGTATTTGGCACCAAGACGTTAACAGCAGATACTTTAAGTCCTGTAAGTTGCGAGATCGGACCTCCATGGATCAGGCTGGTTTGTCCAGCACATCCCACAGATACTCGATCGTATTGAGATCTGGGGAATTTAGAGACCAAGTCAACACCTTGAACTCTTTGTAATGTTCCTCAAACCATTTCTGAACAATTTCTGAACAATTTCTGCAGGCGCATTATCATGCTGAAAGAGGCTGCTGCCATTAGGGAATACCGTTGCCATGAAGAGGTGTAGTTGGTCTGCAACAGTGTTTAGATAGGTGGTACGTGTCAAAGTAACATCCACATGAATGCCAGGACACATGTTTCCCAACAGAACAATGCCATGCCTTCCTCCCATAGTGCATCCTGGTGCCATCTCTTCCCCAGGTAAGTGATGTAAACACACGCATGATGCAAAAGAAAACGTGATTCATCAGACCAGGCCACCTTCTTCCATTGCTCTATGGTCCAGTTCTGATGCTCATGTGCCCATTGAAGGCACTTTCAGCGGTGGACAGGCGTCAGCATGGGCACTATGTACTAACAACTGCATACCAGAAACAACCCACAAGACTTACCGTTTTGGAGATGTTCTGACCCAATTGTCTAGCCATCCCAATTTGGCCCTTGTCAAAGTCGCTCAGATGTTAAAATAAATTAAAATAAAGTGGGAAAATAAACATCATGTGTAAAAAAAAAAAAAAAATCATGTTTTTCCACACATGAAAACAAATGAAACTTGTGTAAAAACATGAAAAATTAATTATGTAAATAATAATAATAATAATAATAATAATAATAATAAATCACTTATGAAAATAAGTTAATTGTGAAGGGAAAAGTCATATGTGAAAGTGTGATTAAAAATGTGTACAGATCATGTGAAAATAAATCATGTAAAAATCACAAGTGCGGGGGGGGAGAGAATAATGTTACAAATTAACCACGTGAGGGTCAAAATTTTTTTTAAAATCACACAGGAAAACAGATTAATCGTGTATAGATCGCGTGAAAATATGTCGTGGAAAAAAAAAAGATAATGTAAAGATCATGTGAAAAATTAATCATGTGGGGGGAAAACCTCACGCATGGAAAAATAAATAAAAAATTAAAAATTAAAAAATATATAATAATCACATAAAAAGTCCAATTTGAAAAGTGAAAAGTGTGAAATATAACATGTGAAATGTCTAAAACTGAGTTATGTGAACGGCAGCACTTTTCTGTAAGGGCAAATATACACACGCTTAATTTTAATTGAATGTTTTAATCTTGAATTGAACAACATCGGACCCTATACGATTCTGGTCCAAACCGGACCAGAGCTTGAGCACTGGTGTTGGGTCCAGCACCACACCAAGCAAACAAACATATAAACAACGAATTGACAGCTGACTTTTTTCTGACCGCTCCGACGGATGTCTTTGTGTCAGTAAACATCTCAGCGTGGTAGTTTATGATTACACGGCCCCCGTTCACTCATACACACTCGTCCCCTCTGGAGTGCACACTAGGAGCATGCTAATCGATGTGTCAGGCTTGTTTTGGACACACACCAACAATACTCAAACCACTACGAACCAGAAAAACACAAACGCTGCCAATTTGTCTTTTCATGATGACTCATTTTAGCTGAATATTATAAGCATCATAGTGTATTTGTGCAAGACTCAGGTTTACATCCTTGTGCTAAACGTGGACGGATGGACGATGGGTATCCTAACAAAGACAGAAAATACTTCTTTGTGCAGTGTAACAATTGCATCGTTGTTAGTTGCAGTTGCGTGTTTGTGTTTAGCCTGGGGCTAATTTAAAACATGCCTATGTAGGAGGATTTCAGTAGGGATCGGTGCACTGGCTCAGTCAGAGGGCTCGACCTCCAAGACAAATCTTTTGTTATTTTATTTTTTATGGATTCGTGTAACTCAAATGTACTGTGAGCAGACCATACAAACGCATCCCTTTCCCACATTAGCCCTCTGACCTGATTTGTGGAGAATACGCTGGCGGTTGTTATTCTGCGTGCGTGTATTTTTGCGTGAGAATATCGCTGTTCTATAGACTCTAATCCAATTTGGGAGGAAAATCTGAATCTCTATTAGGGAAAACCATGGAGCTGGGATGAATTAAATGTGATCAAATTCCAAACACAGTCGTACTCTCTCTCTCTCTCTCTTACACACACAGCCAGTGTTGAAGAAGAATCCCACAGGTCTACTGCATCACATTTTCCCCTTCTATTATTTAATCAGAACAAACAAAAAAGAACTTTGGCTTTGTTCTGTTCTTCTAGAAAGATTATCCTTTCTTTGAAACTCTTACAAAAATAAATAAATAAATAAATAGGCAGTCATCCATCTCTTCCTACGCACTTGCACAGTGACCTCAATGTACACACTTTTCACTAGAAACACACAGGGAGGTGTCTTATATAGAGACAGTCACCATTTATCTCAACTAATGCACTGCTTATAGGAAGTTCCCTCTTTTCTCAGCTTCACAATGGCTTGCTGTTCTCCCATAGACAGCGCTCTGGTCTTCATGTTGGTTTATCCTTTGTTTAACAACAAATGCAGTCTTCACATGTGAAACTGAAGGCTCAAACCAAGTGTAGATGTTCAGAGCTATTTATTGTTTAAACAATCACTCGAATAGGACACACCTTGGTAGCAAGAAACACCTGTCAGTCATGTTCCGATATTTTTACTTGCCTACAAATTGGGTGGTCTGATACAAAATGAGCTATGTGGAGTGTTGTGTAACAAATATACATATATGAATATATATACAGTGCATCCGGAAAGTATTCACAGCGCTTCACTTTTTCCACATTTTGTTATGTTACAGTCTTATTCTAAAATGGATTAAATTCATTATTTTCCTTAAAATTCTACAAACAATACCCCATAATGACAACGTGAAAGAAGTTTGTTTGAAATCTTTGTAAATTTATTAAAAATAAAAATCAAAAAACGCACATGTTCATAAGTATTCACAGCCTTTGCCATGACACTCAAAATTGAGCTCAGGTGCATCCTGTTTCCACTGATCATCCTTGAGATGTTTCTACAACTTGATTGGAGTCCATCTGTGGTAAATTCAGTTGATTGGACATGATTTGGAAAGGCACACACCTGTCTATATAAGGTCCCACAGTTAACAATGCATGTCAGAGCACAAACCAGTCCATGAAGTCCAAGGAATTGTCTGTAGACCTCCGAGACAGGATTGTATCGAGGCACAGATCTGGGGAAGGGTACAGAAACATTTCTGCAGCATTGAAGGTCCCAATGAGCTCAGTGGCCTCCATCATCCGTAAATGGAAGAAGTTTGGAACCAGCAGGACTCTTCCTAGAGCTGGCCGCCCGGCCAAACTGAGCGACTGGGGGAGAAGGGCCTTAGTCACGGAGGTGACCAAAAACCCGATGGTCCCTCTAACAGAGCTCCAGCGTTTCTCTGTGGAGGGAGGAGAAACTTCCAGAAGAACAACCATCTCTGCAGCACTCCGCCAATCAGGCCTGTATGGTAGAGTGGCCAGATGGAAACCACTCCTCAGTAAAAGGCACATAACAGCCCGCCTGGAGTTTGCCAAAAGGCACCTGAAGGACTCTCAGACCAAAGATTGAACAAAGATTGAACTCTTTGGCCTGAATGGCAAGTGTCATGTCTGGAGGAGACCAGGCACCACTCATCACTTGGCCAATACCATCCCTACAGTGAAGCATGGTGGTGGAAGCATCATGCTGTGGGGATGTTTTTCAGCGGCAGGAACTGGGAGACTAGTCAGGATCGAGGGAAAGATGAATGCAGCAATGTACAGAGACATCTTTGATTAAAATCTGCTCGAGTGCTCTGGACCTCAGACTGGGGCAAAGGTTCATCTTCCTACAGGACAACGACCCTAAGCACACAGCCAAGATAACAAAGGAGTGGCTACAGGACAACTCTGTGAATGTCCTTGAGTGGTCCAGCCAGAGCCCAGACTTGAACCCGATTGAACATCTCTGGAGAGATCTGAAAATGGCTGTGCATCGACGTTCCCCATCCAACCTGATGGAGCTTGAGAGGTCCTGCAAAGAAGAATGGGAGAAAATGCCCAAAAATAGGTGTGCTGTAATTGGTGCCAAAGGTGCTTCAACAAAGTATTGAGCAAAGGCTGTGAATACTTACGTACATATGCTTTTTTATTTTTTATTTTTAATAAATTTGCAAAGATTTCAAACAAACTTCTTTCTTTTGTCATTATGGGGTATTGTTTTGTAGAAAATTGTAGAATTTTGAGGGAAATAATTAATTAAATCCATTTCGGAATAAGGCTGTAACATAACAAAATGTGGAAAAAGTGAAGCGCTGTGAATACTTTCCGGATGCACTATATATATATATATATATATATATATATATATATAAGTGTGTGTATGTATAGCCATATCAGGAAATAAAAGCTGAAATTCTAAACTCTCTTCTCATATCCATCTTTTGATCTCAAACCCAAATGTCTTCAGTCCACAGCATAAAACAAATAAATTGGCCTTGCCTTTCCAATAGTTTCAGAAGGGACTGTAACTGTCTTCTAAGGCAGAGCTTGTATTATAATTAATATCCAGAAATCCATGAACGTCAAAGGTGCCGTCTTTACGGACCCGTAACAATGCTCTTGTTTCAAAGATCATTCGGAAAACAGCGTTTTAGAATGTTGCCCTGCCTCTTTTACACTCCACACCCACTTGACTAGGAACACCTGAATGAATGAATGAATGCCTTTTACTGTCACTATACACATGTACAATGAAATTAAGAGCCACTCTTTTTTTTGTTCCGTGCCAACTTGTACATAGAATAAACAAGAAGAATAAACAGATAAATAAGAAAAATAAACAGATAATAAACAAGATAAATAAACAAGATAAATAAACAAGATATTGGGGCAGATGGGGGAGGTACTATGAAATGCACAGTTTTGAGACACTATATACATATGCTGTGAACTCAGTACATGTATGTGTTTAGAATGGTAATAGCTTTTGGGAAAAAAACTATTCTTAAATCTATTAGTCCTTGTTTTGATGCACCTGTAACGTCTCCCTGAGGGCAACAGATTGAACAGATCAAAGCCAGGGTGAGAACTGTCCTTAATGATGGTTTTTCCTCTGCTGAGGCAACGGGAGGTGTAAATATCCATCAGGGAGGGGAGAGGGCAGCCAATGATCTTATGTCCTGCTCTTACTACTCTCTGAAGCCTCTCCCTGTCTGGTGCGGTGCAGCTACCGTACCACACCGTGATACAGTATGTCAGCAGGCTCTCGACGGACGAGCGGTAGAAGATCAGCAGCAGATTGGAGTCCAGATTGTACTTCCTGAGAACCCTCAGGAAGTGTAGCCGCGTTTGAGCCTTCTTGATAACCGCTGTGATGTTGTCCGTCCAGGAGATGTCTGCAGAGATAAGGACGCCAAGAAACCGGAAGGTGTACACCTGCTCATTCATGCAATCATCCGATCAGCCTCAAGGTTCGACAAGTTGTGCATTTTGAGATGCTTTTCTGCTCAGCACGGTTGTAAAGAGTGGTTATTCGAGTTACCGGAGCCTTCCTGTCAGCTTGAATCAGTCTGGTCAGTCTCCGCTGACCTGTCTCATCAACAAGGCAGAACTGCTGCTCCTTGGATGCCTTTCTTTCTTTCTTTCTTTCTTTTTGTTTTTAAACTCTAGAGACTGTCGTATGTGAAATTCCCAGGAGACCAGCAGCTTCTGAAATACTCAAGTTTGATATGAACATTAACTGAAGCTCTTTACCTGTATCTGTGTGATTTGATGCTTTGTGCTGCTTCCACAAGACTGACTGATTGGATAGTTCCATGAATGGTGCGCAGGTGTTCCTAATAAAGTAGGAGTCATAATATTTATTGCACTTTAAATATGTCACCCCCCTCAGCCCCCCACCCCTTTCTTATCTTAATACCCAGAATCCATTGTGAAATTCAAAACCAAACTTCTCAGCGTCCCCTCCTTGACCCCCTTCTCCGCAACCTTCCAGCATTTCGGCTTCTCCTGCAAATAAACTGATGTGACTTTTCTGTTGCAGGAAGTGAGCGGTGTGGATTCGGTTTCAACGCAACACCGGTGGGCACGATGCCAACCATTCATTGCCTTTAAGCCTTGCAGGGCATGATTAGTCCACTGTCAACACCGTGCTCAATGGGGACCTGCTGAAAAAGCCTAAATAAACACCAGAGCGTGAAGTCAAAACCCGTCACATCACATTCGACACTGACTTCGGTTAAAGGAAAAGTTCATCAAAGGTCTGTCAGTCCTGAAACGCCGCGATGTTCTCCGATTCCCGAGATGTAGATCTTGACAAGGAGGCGCAGCAATATCCCTGAAGTTAAAGCAGATCAGCTTGTGTACCATGTTCGCTCACCTGAGCCGTCAGATTACACTCCTTTGACTGGATTTCGCTCGCAGTTGCTGCCATAGCAAAGTCCTTACGTTTTATTTTCAGACAAGTGATTGACAAACTGATACACCAAAGAATGCGAGATTGCACAATATTTTGATATTAGGTTACTTAAATGTGTGTATGACACAACGTCAGCACATCCATGATTTAATTATTTATTTTTTTAACTTTTAAAAAAAACTCCCAAGGCACAAGAACATTGAAGCAATTGTGTACATGCAAACATGCCGATGTAGTGTTTTAAGCCAGTGTTTGATTACTGGGGTATTTCCTCATGCCACAGCAGCAGTCCGTGAACCTCTGTGAACGAACTGCTGGGAATTTTTCAGAAAGGTGATATGACGACTCTGTCAGAGACGAGCGCTCTAGGCAATTTGCTTAATCATTGACACACAAGATAGCAATTTCCAGCATGACAGCAAACACCAATTTATGGAAAGAGATATCTATGAGTGAAATAAGGAACAACCTTTTATCTAAAAGCATTTTGGAATAATAAGATGAATTGCGCTTAAATGGGCATGTGAAGGACAGAAAATCTGAGGCCAGATGTAATAAAAGTGTGTTGAAATGAAGACCATATTCTCTCTCTCTCTCTCTCTCTCTCTCTCTCTCTCTCTCTCACACACACACACACACACACACACACACACCAGTTCCATCTCTGAATAAAATAAAATAAAAACTAATGGGGAAAGCAATCGCTTAAATATTTCATGTACGAAATCAATAATGTTTGTCTCGAAATCTAGAAGCTCTAGAGCTTTCCAAAGCTTCTTTAACAGCACTTGAACAATAGACACTGTCACAAAGCAGATTTACAGAAATCCAAATGTAGATATTTATTTAGATCCTTTTATGACCAAGCCAGAGGAGGTAGTGGCAGGTTAAAACTCCCTGAGATGAGGTGCACTCACAGGAACACCCTGGAAATAATGCAAATTCGGCACGTAAGCAAAGAAAAATGTCACCAATTTATGCAATTTCTGTTGGATTTAGCTGAAAACTGCTAACTCAAGACTTTTAGCTCTATCTATCAATGCGTTTACATGAACAACAATAATCCACTATTAACCCGATTAAGACCATACTTTGATTAAGAAACTACCATGTAAACAGCAATTTTTAATTACCTTAATCGATTAAGGTCATACTCGAAGTAAACTCACATCGAATTAAGACATGTGGAGTACTCCTGTTTCAGTCGCATTATGGACGTGTATTACAGACATGTAAACACCTTAATCACATTATGAACGTCGTGTGAGAGTTTTCACCGCATTTTGCGACAGGACACGATCACACACGGCAGTGCTCAACATTTTACAGCGACCGAGTGAGTACAGCTACGTCCCAAACCGCATACTTGCCTACTATAGGCCTGTAGTGGGGAAAAATACATGTATCTCGGTTACTATATAGACGGTAAGTACGCGGTTTGGGACGCAGCCCACGGCTTCAAGCAGTTGTCTATTTGCACGTACAGCATGACAAATAATTAACTGCACTTAAAGCGTTCGTAAAAAAATTAAAGAAAAACACCCAAAACTGTATACGGTACCATAACGAAGAAGAACTGTATGTTGATACGTGAAATTCTGGAGGTACGTCGGACGGCGTGGCGCGGTGATGTAATGACGTGTGCCGTTAATCTGATTATGTTCTATAACATGTAAAACGAGAACATGACAGGAGTATTCTAAAAGCGACTCATGTAAACACCTTAATCACATTATTATCTTACTCAGAGTACGGTCAATAATTAGATTACTGCTGTCCATGTACACGCAGTCTATATCAAGTAGTAGTACATTTAGGCAATTCATAGCTAGGTTTTGGTTTCATCAAACAGGGAAAAAACCCCCCAAAAACATAAGGTACTATTAGGCTGCATCCGAATAGCCCTACTACCCTACTATACAGAAGGTGAAAAGCAGTACATCAAAGGAGTAGTGTGTTCAATTTCTCAGTATTCACAAAACAGTAGGAGAGAAATAACCAGATGACCTACTGCTTCCGCTGAGATTCTCCAGTATGGAACCAGTGGATACTGCACTATACCATAAGGCAACGGGACTGGCACGGAAGAGCTGACAGAATCGAAAATGGCGGAAGGCGGCGCCTCGGTTCTTTTTAAGTTGTAGGTCATATGACAATGTCAGCATTTCAGATGTAGTGTGTCTGGTTTGTAGTCATACTACACACATATACTGAGCAGTACGTACTGGATCAATGGCTGAGCAGTAGCTACTGAATCGAATGGAGTAGGTACTGTCACAGTACATGAATTCAAACGCAACCTTAGACAATCCAATGATCTAGTTGATTGATGATGTTCAAGACACAGTTACAGCACTAAGAATGCCAGAAAATGAAATGATGGAGTGAAAACTAGTGGACTAGTAGTAAAAAAAAAAACAACCATTAAATCAGTGATGGGTAGTTTTCGCATTGTGTCCTGTATCACAAGGAAATGATTTGAACGTTTTCATTATATTATCTAGCTAACCTAGCAAAAACAATCAATTTAATACAAAGTTACTTTTGTCGTTACGGTGAGGAGTAATTCTTCCATCTGAATAATCCAGCTTCCTTTACGCAGGTTTTCAGCATTTATGTTGTCGTATTAAATTCGTGCCAAACATCCTCCACCTCTCTATTTTCTGTGGTTTCTCTGATGCATGCTGGAACAAATCAGTTACCCACATGTGATGTTCAATAAGGAGCTACACTGTCCATTTTCGAGATAACGCGGTCCTGTTTTTGGTTTTGCTACTGTGTTTCCAGATTTGCTGTTGTGTTTTTTGGTTTTGTTTTGTTTCTGAATTTGCTGTTGTTGTTTGTTTTTGCTGTTGTGTTTGTTTTGTTTTCGTGTGGTGGGTTTTGTTTTCGTGTGGTTGGTTTTGTGATTGTGTTGTTGGATTTGCTGTTGTATTCCCACATTTGCTGTAGTATGTTTGGTTTTGCTGTTATGTGTTTGGTTTTGCTGTAGTATGTTTGGTTTTGCTGTAGTATGTTTAGATTTGCTGTAGTATGTTTGGTTTTGCTGTAGTATGTTTTGTTTTGCTGTAGTATGTTTGGCTTTGCTGTAGTATGTTTGGTTTTGCTGTAGTATGTTTAGATTTGCTGTCCTGAGTTTGGTTTTGCTGTAGCATGTTTGGTTTTGCTGTAGTATGTTTGGTTTTTGCTGTAGTATCTTTAGATTTGCTGTTGTGTGTTTGTTTTTGCTGTAGTATGTTTAGATTTGCTGTTATGTGTTTGGTTTTCCCTGTTGTTTTTGTCTGTGTGTGTTTCCTGATTTGCTATTGTGTTTGTTTGTTTGTTCGTTTGTTTGTTTCGTTGTCCTGTTTTGTTTTGTTTGCTTTGATGTTGTGTTTTTGGTTATGTCATGTATCTGAACCGGGGGGGGGTATGGGACGGACCAGTATATACTCAAGATTTCATTCAAGCTTGCATAAAAGTGATGTGTAAACATCTTGTCTACAAGACAATCCAAAATGGCTTCCGTGCGTAAAACCTCCACAAACAACTCTAGTGAGCAACATGAATCAAACACGCTATCAAATACTAAGAGAATCTGCAGTACTGTATATTACTCAGCTGAGGTAAGTGTATGCGGCACACCAGGCGGACAACATAAGACTACTTTTACATCAAACTATTTGTATTTGTACCATAATAGACCTCAAACTTCTGTCCCTGAACATCAAAATGACTTCAACGACAGCATGTATTTCAAAACCTATAAGCAACATAGCAATATAGAAAATGACCATGTAGCCTTTCTATAAGAGAAGAATTTCACATCTAACAGGTGAGTTCGTTTCCTCTCACCATTCTGTTATTTACGCATCGCAAAGCATCCAATACTAGAACAGAGGCTGATGATAAGATTACAGAAGCAATTTAAATCATTCCGCAATGTGGAAAATGTAATCTTCTACAGTGACGTGCAAACAATGGAGTCAGACGACCAAGAAGCAGCGACAGTGACGGAGGTGAGAATTTCTCTATTCAGAAACAGAGAGCGAGTCCACGGGCACACAGGACTACTAAAATGTAGTTTTTACTCAGATATAACAAACAAGAGTGTTCACTGTGCATCAATAGGCAGCTCCAGTTGAGGCATTCTGGTTTCGTTTCAAAGCAGATCACTACAGATTTACTCAACTGACAAATTAGATGTGAATTCTCAGATACCTCAAAAATTTGTTTATCGTTGTTTATTCATGGATAATGTGAGCAAGGAAAAGAAAGTGTGATTAGAAATATTCTAAGATAAAGTTTTGTCCCCCATTTCCCCAAGTGAAGCACAACAATCTGAAGTGTTGTCACACTGGAAAATAAAATGTGCACTTTGATCATTTGTAGTGTTATTGTTCTACTGCAATGCGTCTGTGGGACCGCATTGCGTTATTGCATTCCTGCATACAATATTCCAATGCCAAACCATGTCAATCGTGCCATTATGTCACGTTTTAAGCTATGAAAGCAGACCTAATGACCTGATTTAGTTAATGAAAGGATTATAATAATTACAGCATAAAACTTTGCTGTAAATTTATTGAAAATTTTTTTATTTCTTACTGCAAGTTTAATAAAAGGAGAAAATCATACACATTAATTCATTACACTGTATATACATCTGTTTCACTTCAGGCTAATATCCAGGCTCAGCACTTCTTAAAGAGTTACAGCACATCATTAAGCTCCGGCATCCAGAAACCTCCATCTTCCATGTGCTTTAATTTTGAAATAAATGCTCCCATCACTCCCATCTTAAGCTGCAGTCCTTATCCACCTTACTTGAAAAGATCTTCTTTCCGAGGAAACATGGTATGATGTATTAATGATGTATTCATGAACTAATTCACAGTCTCCTTGTTCAGTGAGGACTCCTTTCCCTCTGATAGTCCCAATTCTGTTCTTAATGCACTAGAATTAGTCTCCGTGTGTGGCCAATTATGTGGCTACAAGACAAAGTGGAATAACGCTGGCCTTGGCTGAACATTCAGATCACGTCCACGGGGCATGATTTCAATTACCACGGCGTAAAAGTTAAGTCATCGTTTACAGAGAGGAGCGATTTGGCCAGACACTCGACGAGATTGAGCTGAATCTAGTTATCTCTGTGTATTACAGGAAGGAGCTCATTAAGACTTTCTTCCATGCCTTCATTTGTACCGAGCTCTGAAGCCCTTTGCACCCCATCAGTACATTTTTAAAAAATATAATAATTTAAATGGCTATTGTTTAATATTCATCATTCATTTGTTCACATTATGCAGAATGCTAACACTGGAGTATTTCCACCTGGCATTTTAAAGCAGATTAAATTAAACCACAATACGATGGCGTGCCGCTTGTAAAATAAAATGTGTAACAAAAACTGCTTTAACTACAAATACTTATACATTTAGCAAGATTTACATAAATCAGCATTATTCCATGACGATTTTATTATTTAAAAATAAATATCAACGCCAAATCTTCTATTTAAATCTAAATGTTAAACCCAAGTCTAAGTACAAAGGTTAACTCTAAATCCTAAATATAAATATGAATGCTGTATCTAAATGTAAATGTTAAATATGATGACTGATGATGCTAAATCAGTGCGACAGGCAGCACTGGAGTAATAATTCAGGAGTATCATCCCTATTGGCCCTATTCGTTTCGTATTTTATATTTTCATAGTCATATTTTACAAATGGCACCCCACACAATACTGAAGGTATTCATAAAGATACCAATAACATGTTGGTGAATAATTAAAAAAAAATGTAAGATAGACAGACAGATAGACACGTAATCTGCTATTTATATCATTCTTATCTCATTTACAATACAATGCATTTTATTTCATTTGAAATGTATGGTCATGTATAGTAATTCTGTTATTAATGACAGTAGTAATTAAAATGTGTTTAGTCACCAAGCATAGTTCATTTTCCATGTGAAAAAATTCGAATTCTAATGGAATAAATTCATAAAAGCTCCTCACCCAAACCATCTGTAATGCTTTGAGTTGGCTTGTGTGAATTCATAGAAATTTTAAAGTCATGAGATTTTTCATGTACAAACTGTTACACCTTGTCAAGTCAAGCAGCGTGTGTAAATATGAAAAAGATCACTTACACTGAAGAAGGTTCTAGTTTTTCGTTTGTGTACGTCTTCACGTCGGTCGTGATACACGCGTGGCTTTGTAACGCTTCGTCATCATAGTCCTTCTCGGCATGCTTTATCACTAGCGAGGACATGCATATGCTCATATTTCCCTCGGCAAGCTCGGTGACTGCACATAAACCAAATGTCAACAATGAAAATGCCCACTTTAGCAAGGAAGGTCTGTGAGAACGAGCTCGTTAAAACAAGATTCATCATCAACAGGACTTTTCTTGAAGTGTAATTAAAAGCATAGGTATAAAACATGATGGTGCAATTATGCTTAATTAGGGTGTGTGATATTGGGCATTGTTCCAGATTAAGTGAACAAACAGAAGCAAGATCTCTTTCTCTCTACTAAATATTTAAATATACTATCCACTTATGGTTAAAAAAAACAACATCTAGTATCATGGTTAGTGTTAGTGATCAAACATTAGGCTAAATGTGTAGAGAATTATACAAAGAAGACAAAAAAAGAGTTAGGAAGGACAAGAATATCAGTGAGTAATATCCCCCTTTACACTTTCAGCTCATGTGTTGTGTGTCCAGACCCACTAATAACTACATATTTTATCAGTCAATGTAATGTTATAATATACTATATATACACTATACTGTGTATATATACAAAACGTTTGTGGACACATGACCTTCACACCCATATGTGTGCCTTCCGCAAACTTGGAAGTATAAAATGTCTTTGTATGCTGTAGCATTACGATTTCGCTTTATTAGAACTAAGACGCCCAAACCTGTTCCAGCATGACAGTGCCCCTGTGCACAAAGCCAGCTCCGTGAAGACATGGTTTGCCAAAGTTGGAGTGGAAGAACTCGCTCTTGTGAATGAACGGGCAAATTCCCACATCCGCATTCCAAAATCTAGCGGAAAGCCCTCCCAGAAGAGTGGAGGGTAATACAACAAAAAAAGAGAGGACTTTTATATCTGGAATGGGATATTCAACGAGCACGTATGGGTATGATTGGTCAGTTGTGTACATATTTCTGGCCATATAGTGCATTATATAACACTTTTGATTCCCTCCAAGTACACATGCACTTCTGATAATGCTCCCATGCAGAAAAAATCTAAATCCGTTCAGAACGCTGATGCAAAAACGTGCTAGTCAAGTGGAGTACCTGACAGATGATTGTAGTTCTGACCAGCCACAGGTACAGTACACTTCACTCTATATGTTGGAAGCCCAAATACGAACGCACATCAAAATCGTCTTGTAGCCATCCATATTCAGTCCCATCCACAAAAAAAAAAAAAAAAAAAAATGCTTGCTAGCCATGTTGATTGTTAACACATATGACAACCACCCGTTAAATCTTGTAAACACAGCAGATTTGCAGACTTGTCATCCCAGACTAATGCTGAGAGAATCAGAATCTATGGGGCTCATGGGGAATTTCTGCTCAAATGGTAGAAGGATTTTGATGCAACTTTAAAAGCAAATGGTGCTCACCCCAAATACCAAATCTGCTCTGTTTACTTCTTTTAAGAGATGTTTCATGTCACTATTTCGGAAAGCATCTTCGCTTTACTTATAAACAGACTTCTGCACAGTGCTATAAAAAGTATACATATTTTTTATGAACTTTCTCAGTCTTGGTTTTAAATACTGTTTCATGCAATAAGTGTACTGGGAAGCTCGTTGTATGCAGTTGAACTCTAGTTAAGTTAAATGTGTCATCATCCACAGAGCTATAGTAGCACTTCTAATAACTGATGGTGCTTCGTTCATTATCTTGAACGCGTACTTCTTCCAGTACACACACTGGGCATCCAGTATTATCTTATAGCGCTTACTATAAATGACTGTTCTTCCTTTTTCCACCCCTAAATTGAATTATTTCACCTGACTACTAACCAAGAAACTACCCATACATATGAATGTAAACACTCCAAAATAAACTAAAAAAAAAAAAGCCACTGATGAATGAGTGTGGATGTTCATGTAGCCGTGAATAGTGCACTCAGTTGGAGGACATATGAATGAATATTAGTGTGTAGCACTAGGCCTTGAGACTCTGCGGTCTTTCAGAGTTCTTCGCCGAGGCCTGTGTTCAGTCACGCCGCACAGAAAAACATCGAGTTCACACTTCTCCTCGACTATCACCTTCAATATTATTTCATCACAGCAATTATGTTGGTAAATTGCCGAGCGTTATTTTTTTTTTTTTTCCATCCTTTCTCGCTTCAGCATGCATCCTGGATCTCTTAAATTTCATTTGTGAACCTTTTTCCCTTGAAGCGTAACAATTCAAAGAGATTAATTAAATCAATCGATATGCTTTCTCACAAAATCGCAGCCACTACTTTTTAATAAACAATAGTAATATTGTTCGCAGACTGGCTCCGAAGCCCCAGGCAGCCTCCCTTAATGTGTTCTGACAGAGCGATCATATATCATGATATCTCTGTATGGTTTCAACACAAGGTGTGCTAATAAATTTGAGTGTGTTTAACATGATTGCCAATGCTGATGTCATATCCTGTCTTGATCTGCTTTACAAAAAGAAACATCAAAAGCTGTCAGAGCCTGAGTGATCGATACATACTCATTGAAGTGAAATGATGTGTGTGTGTTTCAGGGTCTGTAGGCAGGTTCAGGCACAGAGCATCGCTTCGGAGAGCTCATTTATTATATTCTCTACAGTTTAGTCCTTCAACATGAAAAGGAAAAACGGGCTCATAAATATATCTCGCTCTTGAGCGTGGAGATAAATGAGAGATCTTGTGCTTTAATAACTAGCTGTTAGCACAGAATATTTGCATATTTTTTTTCCTTCCTTTTTCGTGTGTGTTTTATGTTAAAGTTTTGGCATTCAAAACATGCAGTGTCTTACATACGTGATACAAATTAATTATCATATTAAACGCAGTTATAATATAATATTAATTCAAGTTTTGTGATGACTTTCTGTTAAACCGCATTAGACTTCTGTCTAACAAATCAAAAGCACACTTTAAATCATTGAGAAGCGTGCACTGAGGCCACTAACACACTCTTACGGATTATTAGCCGAATGCTGCTGTTGCTCGATGGCCTCGTATTTTACTTGTTATTAATGTGCAGATGCTATTAAGAAGATTATTTTTCTATGAATAATTTACGCAACTTAGTCACATCCACTAGGGTTTATTATGGCGACCATTGGAAAAGGCAGCTCACTTCAAAACCGAGATACAAAACCCACAATATAAGCATTTTTATGTGTCAGTGTATATTTTGTTGCTACGTAATTATTGGACAGTAAAAAAAAAAAAAAAGTGGCCTATTTTGACCTTTAGAGGACGTATTTTTCAGCTTGCTTATGTAAGAACAGTTTTCCAAACCCATCCATCTTCTACCACTTACTCCTTCTTCAGGGTCGTGGGGGAACCTGGGTGCCAATCCATCGCAGGGCACACTCACATACATACTCCCATTCATCCACTACAGACACTTTAGACACACCAATCAGCCTACCATGCATGTCTTTGGACTGAGGGAGGAAACCAGAGTACCCGGAGGAAACCCCCGCAGCACAGGGAGAACATGCAAACTCTGCACACACAGGGCCCCGGCGGGAATCGAACCCCAGACCCTGGAAGTGTGAGGCGAACGTTCTAAGCACTAAGCCATATATATATATATATATAATGAATTAAGATTTAAATTAAATCAAAAAGACTAAGAAG
The DNA here is from genome assembly GCF_023375685.1 of Ictalurus furcatus. NCBI lineage: Eukaryota > Metazoa > Chordata > Actinopteri > Siluriformes > Ictaluridae > Ictalurus > Ictalurus furcatus. The sequence continues at coordinate 11,052,073 of NC_071260.1, read as the reverse complement.
ATGTCATTCAGCCAATATTTTAAGCATTCTGAAACACTTAAACTGGCGAAATACATCACTGTCAAAGATGAAGCTGTCTTACATAATGCATCTAAATAACCCTGGTCAAATTATTAACCTGAAACTTATAAACTCTGCATTTATACCAAATCACCAATAATGTAGAGGGTATGAGTTTGTATTATGACAACAATGTTGAAGTTCATCTCATAGACCTCATCCTGAGCAACCTAAATATTTTAACGGAATGAATTTTCACCATGTGAATTTTATGCCAGTTATTTTTTTATAGCCTATATTTCAAAGAAAGTGAATTCAGAGACAGCATATTAAAATATTTAGGATTTTCAGTGATTTTTTTTTTCTCCTGTTCAGCAACATTTCACAAAATTAAATGAACTTTATTAATAAAATGAATAAATTAAACATGTTTTACTTCATAATAAAAACCACGACATGGTATGGTGTTAGCGTAAAACAGTCAATGATGGAGTCGTGTAATGCACCATGACACAATACTGAGTAGCTCTTACCAGCAGGAAGTTGATTATTTTCCAATAAGAGAACATCCTGAAGTGTTTTATTTCTCTTACAGAACATCACGTGATACAATTTATACGATTATAGTTTAATGTCGCAGAACGTCCAGGAAACAGGTTCGTTCTCAGGAAGTTATCGTTTATTTATGTTACAGCAGCTATAAACAGTCCATTCCTTCACCAGCCTTTCTCTTTCAATTTCTTGAAGTTGTAACTGAAAAATTGCAAAGCTCTCTGTTCTGCGGCCTTTTGGAAAAGGCTCCTAACAGAAAACTTCACATCAATGATTTCTGTGTTTTAATTTGTTTATATGAAGTGTCAGCCATACAACTCCCTGTGTTAACTATTACTATAGAGATGATAATGTATTAGAACACATTCATATACATTTTGAAGATGAATTACTGCCCAGGGCATGCAGTAATAATAACCCATACCTTTTGACCAATCAGAATCGGGCATTTAATAGCATTGGAGTATAAATTCTGGTGAATTAAATTTAACTGCGTACCCAACATCGTTTTTATAAAGTTTTCCTTTAGACGAACATTTGACAAAAATCAGCATGTTGTACACACACACACACAGCCGTGAAAAAGTATTTGCCTGATTTCTTCTGTTTTTGTGTATCTCATACTAGATCTTCAAACGAAATACAACATAAATCAAAGACTTTCTCTTACTTCTAGGACTCGGATTTACTCCTATGCTTTGGATCATTGTCTTGCAGCATAATGCAGTTGCACTTGAGTCTCAATTTACCAGACATTCTCCTTTAGGATTTTCTGGTAGAGAGCAGAATTCATGTTTCCCTCAATTATTGCAAGTTGTCCAGGCCCTGAAGCAGCAAAGCATCCTCACACCATCACACTACCACCACCATGCTTGACCAAGGTATGATGTTCTTTTTGTGGACTTCTATGTTTCATTTACGCCAGATGTAACGGGACCCCTGTCTTCCAAACAGTTCCACTTTTGACTCATCAATTTTGGAAGGTCGGCCAAAACAAGGTTCACTATTGTCCCGAGTGTTTTCCATTTGGAGATAATGGCTATCACTGTGGTTCTTTGGAGTCCCAGAGAATTTGAAATAGCTTTGTAACCCTTCCCAGACTGATGTATTTCAATCACCTTCTAGAATTTCTTTCAATTTTGGCATAGTGTGTTACTGGGTAAGACCTTTTGACCAACTTCATGCTGTTGAAAAAGTTCTATTTAAGTGTTGATTTAACTGAACAGGGTTTGCAGTAATGAGGTCCAGTTGCGTCTAATCCAGCTGAACCCCATTATGAATGCAGTTTCATAGATTGGTGAATCAGTAACTACGGGGGCAAATACATTTTCACACATGCCCAGTTGGTATTGGATAACTTTTTTGCTTCAATGAATAACATTATCATTTAAAAACTGTATTTTGTGCCTTTCTTTTATCTTACGTTTGTTTTAATTTCTGAAATGATTTAGTAGGAGACGTACACAAAAACCAAAGAAATCAAATACTTTTTCACAGCACTGTATCTATCTAACCAATTCCATGAATAGCCAGTTTATTTCTGCACTTTTACTAGCATTGCATCAGTTTTTGGGCAAACGTTTACCTGCATCAAACTTAATGAAATGCACCCACAAATATTTTTAAAAGATCCCAAAATGCTGAGTAAAATCATGATATCCCCCACGCTGCACTAATAAACCAACCCAAAAGGCCAGATATCGGCATTTTCCAGACCAATGAAGGGCCACGAATGAATAAAACGTCGGCGCATGCAATCAGAGTAAAAGTCAATAAAGCTAAAATGCGAGGTGGAGACGAAAAAAAACAAAAACACTCAAAAAGAAACGGTGAAACAGAGGAGAAGAAAGGGAAGATGGGTGCTATAAATCATCACTGTCAGGATTCCCCCGTTTGCCGATTTTATTGCTTTAATTGAAGTCGTTTAATAATTTCCAAACTATTTTGCCCCAAGCATTCAACGTGCATAAATCCCGAATGTGTTCACTCATTTAGACTACACTTAACATTCCAGCAAACCACTTAATCTTTCATCCTCCCTAATACTCAGCTACTTCATCATGCCCTCACATATACACTGTTCTGACTATTGGATTAAATGTTTTCTCTTTCTTCACCTCACATTTATTTGACACTTTTTTCTTACGGTCGTACCCTATGAGATTATATTTGTGGCAAAAGTATTGCACGTAACTTTCAAGAAACAAACAAAAAATATACAATGAGAAAGAAGAAAAAAAAAATTTAAGCTTAGACAGATGTCTAAGCTTCCTTTTCGCTAATCGTGCTTTATGAATGCGCTGCCATGAGTTTTCATTTGCGCTTACAAACTTTTCATTTACACTCTGCAAACTTACGTTTGGCATTCTGGCACAAACCTCTCATGTGGGTGGGGCTTAACAGCAATTTTCTCTCATTTGGATCAAAAGCTCCAGAGACTTCAGCGGCGTGAATTTTGGATGCGGTTCTCTGTATTGTTATAGTGTGTGTAGTGTAAATTAGTTCGTAATTAATATCTAAGGTTTGGGTTTTTCGAGATGAGCTCTCAGGAGCGGCGTCGTCATTGTCATCAACGTCAACCTCCTCCTTCTCAGTTGGACACTCGAGCTTTCGATCCAAATCTCACTAGGCAACGAGAGTAAATCGCTGTTAAGCCCCGCCCACACACAAGGTTTGTACCAGAGTGGTGAACGGAAGCTTGCGGAGTGTAAATGGACACTTTGAAAGTGTAAACGAAAACTCTGGCAGTGTATTCATAAACCACGATTGGCGAAAAGAACACTGTTTATTTGAAGACCATGTTGAATTTTTGTCACTGAGTTCACTGTTTTCAGTTTCAGAATGTTTTTCTTCTCTCTCATTGTATATTTTCTTGAAAGGTAACGTTCAATACTTTTGGCACAAATTTAATTCCATAGTGCCTCCCGTACTTCTGTCTGCTCAGAGGAAATAAAGCTTCAATATTGATGTTGTTTTGTGTTTTATTATTCCCTAAGCTGAGGCCTAGAGTTGCTAGTCATCATTCTATTCCTTTTGTCAGACATGGATATTATCTCTTTGTAACTATGTCTCTAAAAAAAAATAAAATAAAATAAAAATTCTATTAAGTATGTTTAATAATACCTTGTTATTCACTTAGTTAGTTTTTGCTCAATCACTGCCAGAGCGATGAGGGTAATTTTCTCTAGCATGGCTATATATATATATATATATATATATATATATATATATATATATATATATATATATATATATATATATATATATTATAGTAACAATAATCTTACAGTACAGTGCCTTCTTATACAACAAATGGAAATACGCTACAGTTGCAATCGGTAGAGAGCATGTACATCATGTATTTTTAAAGCATATATTTGTGTCGTTAAAGTCCGGATACGAACATCTACTCATCCTGTCCTTTACATCTCCTCTTTAACTTTTTCCTCCCTTGTATTTCCCCTATTTCCTTCTCCCTGTCAATCCAGTGACAGACTTATTTGTGGATAGATTATTTTGTGCCCCCTGGGTAAGATCACAGGTAAAGGGCAACAGGTGTGCATACGTGCTTGACTGACAGGACATATGTATGCTTCCGGGGTATCTGTCAGGCAATTTTCAGGGGAGAAAAGCAGGTTTGAAACACAAGTCTGACATGTTAGAAGGGTCTAGTACAGACGTAGCTCAAGAGGTTTTCTATGATAGCTGTTTTTCTATTGTTTTCAAGATCATTAAATGAAATCATGACTTATCCAGAACCTTTTGAGGAACTAAAGGGTTGTGTCTCAGTTCCTGGTTTGGGTTTCGAGAACCATGCTGAGACTGTGATCATAATGTAAAATAATGAGTAATACAAGTTCATCATCTTAGCACATGGCCAAATTACAGCAAACCAGGTTGAGATTGAAGAGTTGCTGTTTTTTTATTGCATGAAAATGATGTTACTGTTATGATAATATTGTTACAACCGTGTGGCACAATAGATAATTTCATGCTCTGCGCATTCCACTGGAACAAACTTGATTAAGGCAAGACACTACAAGTGAATATGTTCACTATAAATTTGTCAGTTTTTTGTTTTGGAACTTTTCAAATGTACTGATCCAAATGAGGCTACATCTAATCAAACATGCACACATTGGTATACCTAATACAAGCAAAAAATCTAGCCTTTTCATGTTAAAATGTCTATTTCAAAGTGAAGACTCTCTCTCAAGACAAACATTTTTACAGAGACACTTGTTTAATCATTTCTTTATTGTTTTACCAAGAAAATACCACTAATTGTAATAAAAAAAATTTAATCACAACATAAATCTAAATCAATCCAACAATCAACATCAATTAGGAAATTCCTCTGTAATAAGCTTCTAAATAGGAATGGGAACGGACATGTACAAGTTCATGAATGCAGGTCATGTTCAAACAGATTTCTGGTTCTGAACAATGAAAAACATATTCTGAGAAATAGAAATCAATGTGATTTCCTCTGTAGTTTGTGTGGTTTATGAAGTTTGTAAAAGAAACTGACATGTATATCATAACAACACATAGATTGACATATACATCAGGAAGCAAGCTTCTCAAAGAGTTATTACATCACATGATTGTGCCAAATAAGGCAGAGCTTAAGTTTAACTTTCAGCGGTCACAAGCGGACAAATACAGTGGTGCTTGAAAGTTTGTGAACACTTTAGAATTTTCTATATTTCTATTTAAATATGACCTAAAAGATTATCAGATTTTCACACAAGTCCTAAAAGAAGACAAAGAGAACCCAATAAAACAAATAAGAAAAAAATATTATACTTGGTCATTTATTTACAGAGGAAAATGATCCAGTGTTACATATCTCTGAGTGGAAAAGTATGAGAACCACTAGGATTAGCAGTTAATTTGAAGATACAGTTAGAGTCAGGTGTTTTCAATCAATGGGATGACAAATATGTTTGAGTGAATTTTGAATTATACCAGCGAATTCTAAAGGAAAATATCAGGCGCTTTATCCATGAACTGAATCTCAAGAGAAAGTGGAGTAAGACAACAACCCTAAGCACACAAGCTGTTCTACCAAAGAATGGTTAAAGAAGAATAAAGTTAATGTTTTGGAATGGCCAAGTCAAAGTCCTGATCTTAATCTAATTGAATGCTTTGGAAGGACCCAAACTAAGCAGTTCATGTGAGGAAACCCACCAACATCCCCGAGTTGAAGTTGTTTTTTACTGAGGAATGGGCGGAAATTCCTCCAAGCCAATGTGCAGGACTGACCAACCGGAAATCAGTTACCGGAAACATTTAGTTGCAGTTACAATGCCCTCCACTATTATTGGCACCCTAGGTAAATATGAGCAAGGACGGCTGTGAAAAATTGTCTTTATTGTCTAAACCTTTGATCTTTTGTTAAAAAAAAAAAAAAAATCACAAAATTTCTCTGCTCTCATGGATATCGAACAATTAGAAACAAGACACAGGTTTATCAAACAAAATATCTTTGTTAAATATAGGTGTGAAACAGTTATTGGCACCCCTCTGAATTCATATGAGAAAATTTTTTTGAAGTATATTCAGTTTCATATTTTACATTTTAGTCACCTGGGTGACTAGGAACAGGAAATTGTTCAACCATGACTTCCTGTTTCACAGGGGTATAAATCTGAGGTAACACAGGCCAAATTCCCTTAATCATTCATAAGAATGGGTAAGACCAAGGAATATAGCTGTGATGTGCAGCAAAAGGTTGTTGAGCTTCACAAAATGGGATGTGACTATAAGAAAATAGCCCAAGCATTGAAAATGTCCATTTCCACCATCAGGGCAATAATTAATAAGTTCCAGTCAACTGGAAATGTTATGAATCAACCTGGAATTGGACGTGTGTCTATATTGTCTCAACGCACTGTGAAGAGGATGGTTTGAGAGGCCAAAAAATCTCCAAGGATCACAGCTGGAGAATTGCAGAAGTTAGTTGCGTCTTGGGGTCAGAAAGTCACCAGCCATATGGAAAAGTACCTCATGCCCACGGTTAAATATGGTGGTGACTCTTTAATGTTTTGGGGCTGTTTTTCTGTCAGAGGACCTGGACATTTTGTTAGGATACCTGGCATCATGGACTCAATCAAATATCAACAGATATTAAATGAAAACCTGACTGCCTCTGCCAGAAAGATTAAAATGGGCTGTGGTTGGATCTTCCAGCAGGACAATGATCCAAAACACACATCAAAATCAACACAAAAATGGTTTACTGACCACAAAATCAAGGTCCTATTATGGTCATCCCAGTCTCCTGACTTGAAAGCCATAGAAAACCTGTGGGGTGAACTGAAGAGGAGAGTCCACCAGCGTGGACAATGAAATGTGACGGATCTGGAGAGATTCTGTATGGAGGAATGGTCTCAGATCCCTTTTCATGTATTCTCCAAACTTATCAGGCATTATAGGAGAAGACTGTTAACCTGGCAAAGGGAGGTAGCACAAAGTATTGACTAAAAGGGTGCCAATAATTGTTGCACACCTGTATTAAAAAAAAATAATAATAAATAAAAAAAAATTGGATAAACTTGTGTTTGCAATTGTTTGATATCCATGAGAGCAGAGTATTTTTGAATTTTATGAACAAAAGATCAAAAGGTTAAACAATAAAGACAATATTTACCAAGGGTGCCAATATTTCAAAATATTTAAAAGTTTCACATACTTCTCCCACTCACAAATATGTAATATTGGATCATTTTCCTCAACCAATAAACGACCAATTATAATATTTTTGTCTCATTTGTTTAACTGTGTTCTCTTCATCTACTTTTAGAAATTGCGTGAAAATCTGATGATGTTTTAGGACACATTTACGCATAAATGCAGAAAAATCTAAATGGTTCACAAACTTTCAAGCACCACTGTACAGTGAATTTTTTTATTTTTATTTTTTTTCTGCTGAGTTTTGATATTCTTCTTACTGTTTAACAGAAGACATGTTAGAGATGATTGACATTGCCTCTGAAATAAAACAAGCTTTAGTATTCACTTGACTGCTAAAATCTTTAGGTTTTAAAAAAATGTATCTAAAAGGTTTAGCCATCCTGTTCCACCTAATAGTTACTGGTTTACAGAAGCTAGAACTGAAATGACGTCTTTGCCTTGGGTCCTTTGGTGAAAAGATGCCGATGTTTTACTAAAAAAAAAAAAAAAACTCTAAAGGGTCCAGTGCTGGAAATGTTTGTTTTTTTATTTTCTTTTTTTATAAAGAATTCCTTACTTCTGTGGTGGAAGTTTGCCTTAAGACGTTTCCAGAACTAGAAGGAAACATTTCACCTGATGCCTGTCTTCAGCAATGTTTCCTCTCCATGAATGAATTTGTATTGGTAACTTACGCATTAAAGAAGTAAGCCAAAACAATGTTAAAAATAAATAAATAAATAAATAAATAAACACAAAAAGGTATTGGCACAAAATAGACTGTGCGTGATCTAAGAATGCTTTGACACGAGCTTTCAGCAGTGCTGCCCTTCCTCCAGTCTTTCAACATGTTGCCGAGAGCTCTCGTCAGCTGAGGCCCACTAACGAGCCACGTCATGCCTTAAATAAGTGGCGGCGCCTGTTAGCACCCTCCATGTACGGATAAAGAGATTAGGGCTCCCTTGAACGAGGGAGTAAATGAGAAAAAGTATTGATGGTTAAGTCTGTCTATTGCTCCTCTCTGTCTCTGGACAAAATTAACATTTAAAAAAAAATATATTTCTTGTGCCTCTCACTTTTAATCTTATGAAGAAAAATAGTTGGCACACTCAAACACAGAGAAAGACAGAGACCTATACATGATAACAAGGGTTGGAGTAAGTGCTACAAATCAAGGTTGCAGTAAAGCGATATATTTATGTACAGGTCAAACCGCTAACATAACATAACAGAACCCAGGACTGTTCATATGCTGGCCAAGCGTTCCCACCAAATGACGTTGTTATTCAAGAAGGTCTCTGAAAGCCTTCAGGTGGTGAGTACTGACAGACAGAAGAGGTAAAAATACTCAAAATTCAAAAGTGATACGTCTAATACGTCTTTCTCGCACATTTTTATTGAACAGCGATGTTCATTTACAACAAAAGTAGAAGTTGCGCATGTTCTGTGGCTGAATGTCAAATCACATCCTACTCCATCTATGTAGGGTGCTGAATAGGTTGTGCACCTCTGACGTTATACCCTATGTAGGCAACATCAAGCTGAACAGGAAGCCATTTGGGATTTCACATAACTTCAAAATATAGATTTTTGTAGGCTAGGAAATGTACAGTATATTTGAGCTAAACATATAACTTCATTTTAAATGGATAAAAATTGAATTTGAACTTTTAGGCTGTGTGATAAGTAAAGGCCCCTTAATGACTGGACATGCTGTTACAGAAATACAGGAATATATATTTCTCAGCCTGGCATGTTTTATTCATCTTATACCACAGTAATATTCCAATGATTACAAGTTTCATTAAAAACATTGTGTTTTTTCCCCCCACTATTTATAGTTACATTTAACGTTGTCGAATGTCCATGAGACAAGTCAGTTCCTGTTATTACAAGTCATTATCTCAGTTTTCTCCCTTGGTAGAAAAGTTACTGACTGTTACAAAGCACTGATACTGGAGACTCCTTCCATAAATCTTAAATAAATGTCTCCTTACAGAAAGTGCCAGCCTCTCATTTTTGTTTGTTAAAAAACCACACACATTTTAAGCCGATTATTACAGAACTCACACAACGTTTACATGGACAGCAATAATCTAATTATTGACCTTATTCTGAATAAGGCAATATTGTGATTAAGGTGTTTACATGAGTTGCTTTTATAATATTCCTTTCATGTTCCCGTTGTACATGTTATAGAACATAGATCGATTAACGGCACACGCCATTATGTCCCCACGCCACGCCGTCCGACATTCCCTCCAGAATTTCACATATCAACATGCAGTTGGTCTTCGTTATGGTACCGTATACGTTCCAGGTGTTTCAGTTTTAATTTTACGAAAGCTTCAAGTGCAGTTAATTATTTGTCATGCTATACGTGCAAATAGACGACTGCTTGAAGCCATGGGCTGCGTCCCAAACCGCGTACTTACCTACTGTATCGTAGCTGAAATACATGTATTCGCCTTCTATATAGCAGGTAAGTACACAGTTTCGGACACAGCCTGCTCTCTTGTTTGCGGTCAAACGGTTGAGCACTGGCGTGTGTGAACGTGTCCTGTCACAAAATGCGGTGAAAACTCCCACACGAAGTTAATAGTGTGATTAAGGTGTGTACATGTCTGTAATACACTTCAATAATGCGACTAAAATAATAATACTCCACATGTCTTAATTCGATTTGTGTTTACTTCGAGTATGACTTTAGCTGGATTAAGGTCAACAATAATCGCTGTTTACATGCTAGTTTCTTAATCAGAGTATCGTCTTAATCGATTTAATATCGGATTATTGTTGTCCATGTAAACGTACTGAATGTAGATCAACCACCATGTAAGTCCCCCTGAATGAATTGTTACCAAGTTATTCTGCTGATAGCACAGCAAATGTGCCAAGCATGACATGTTAAATTTATTAATATATGAATTGTCACACATTTCAACGTTTTATAGTTAGATTTAACGTTGTGGAACATCCGAGAGACAAGTCAGTTCCTGTTTACATCTCGGTTTCATCCACGATAAATATTCAGTCCTCTCACCAGCTAACGACCCCCCCGCCCCATTTCATTTTATAAAGAGAAACTGTAAAGTGTAAACTCCTCCTTCCTGATAAACTTTGCAGAGCACAGTGACTGTTACAAAGCGCTTACAAACATTCCAGACAAACGTCCACATCAACGGTTATACATTTTACTTTGATAAACCGCATCTTTAAATCAGCTTATTACTAATCATTGATTATGCGTAGTGTCTGCGTTCATGTTACAGCCGAAAGTACTTTCCAAGCCATGTAGTTACACCAAAATAATGCACACCTTCTGAGCAATCAGATTTGAGTATTCAAAAACACTGTGGTATATAGAAACAATAATGTATTAGACTGAGCGGATTCATATAAACCTGTGATTTGATCAGATTTGAGAAGTCGACAGCACTGTAGTACAAAATGTTATATTCAGAAGAAGAAAAAAAAAAGACATTTGAGAAAAGAAAGAAACTTGAGCAGACACAACACTACTAAAGATTGCTGTGGTGGTAGAAAAGTACTTCCAGCCAGAGACAATCATCAGGACATTTGTGTGAAGGCGATGTGACTAATCAAAGGTCTGTACTATTTTTAGCTTCTCTCATACGTCCCGACTTGGCTCCCAAGGTACCTGGGCAAGAACGGCAACCAAACTTGGGCACGTAAGTATGTACGTGGTGGTAGAAATAGCAAGAACATGCAAGAACACAGTTCATTTGCTAAGCCAAGCTGTGCCACTCCACTTTACAAGAGAAACAACACCTAGAGGGATGGAACACACACTTGGAAGGACTGCCTTCTGACTTCCCAGCATTTTTATTTTTAATCATACCCCCCACACCAGGTGCATTTAATAATAACACCAATTGTTGTTATTGCTTGACATTTAGAGATTAAAGACAAGGACGCTGGAGCCTCTCAAGGAAAGAGTCATCTGCTTCCATTTTCTCAGTTTAGGGAGTTGATGAGTGAGGTTCTCTCATGGGATAACACGACACTTAGTCACACACGGCTTCAACAGTAACCCGGTCTGACTTGCTCTATTCTTAGCCACTGTTTTGCCAAAATGGATGCTTGTACATATCTTTTACAGAAACATTAGGCCACACCTACATTTTTCCGCCGCAGACGATAAGACTTCAAATGATATGTTTTGAACGGTTAAGGCAATGGCATTGCTTTCTGTCACACACAAAGATAACTGTACAAAAAAATGGCTGCCCAAAAAACAAACACAACTGCAAAACAAACTCATTGTATACAATTGCCAAGGAATACTTTGTGGGGGAAAAGGATAAAATAGCTGTCTCCAAGATACCGACCTCTCAATTACTGAGAAAAAACTAATACAAGGAGTTGTACTGGTAATGGTGTACTGGTAATACAGTTACATCCACATCAGCCATCATCATAAACAACCAGGTCATACTGGTTAACTGTAATCTCTATTTATCACATCTTCACAAATCACAACTTCAATACATTTCCCCATACTGAGTTGTACACAAAACAATCTAAGGGCACTTGTCTGGGCAAGTATAAAGTGTTTTTTTTTGTTTGTTTGTTTCTTTGTTTGATGTGTATCCGAGTTGCGTCAATGAATTTCTAATTTAAGCTCTGAAACTATATCAATCATCCTGACTTTTTTTCAGAGAGGAGAATTTGTGATTATGACCTACCTACATAGACACTCAACTATGAAGGTGTGTCATTTTCAGGCATGAATCTTACAAGACCTTAGGAGAAGTATGTAGGTTACAAGGAGCAACCAGAATTGCTTGTTACTCTACTGTTTACAGATAGGGGTGGAAAAAATCTTTCATTTAAGACCTATTTTGTTAGATTGTTACGGTTATAATTTGAATTACATCATTTTCCTGATAAAAAAAATAATAATAATAATGATAGAACCGTGCCCAAAGACTTAACTTAGATTGTCGGTGAGTTATCTGAAATTTTGTGTCAAAATTCCTGTCAGTGATAATTGCCCATGGGTGAGTCCATGAATGATTCAACACTGAATCTATGAAAAAGTGGATTATCCATCATCTCCGTCAACAAGATCTAATTTTTACAAGGTTTCTTTGATGACAATGGCTGCATATTGCATTGAGCTTAGGATAGAACTAATGTGGCACTAATGGCATGAGGACATACCAGATATTGTAATGATTTACTGATTCTTTTTTTAATGCGTTAATGGGTTTTTTAATCTACAATTTAGGTAAAAGCCGTACAACATTGTCTAGATCACAAAATCATTTAGAATAAAGAGATAAAAAAGCATGAGAAATCATGTTGAGTAAATGTTGTTGGAACTACAATAAAATGTAAAAAAAAAAAATTCCCATAATCTATAATGGATAAGTCATGGAAAAGGATGTTTCGAGCATGAGATAATTAAATAGATTCATTCATTAATGCAACAATAACAGGATTTCTGAAGCACTGTAACAATTATACAGTAACGTGTACTTATAGTGGACTGGGACAAAAATCGTGTTAAATCTGAAGCATGCACATAGGGCACATACTTTATTTAGCATGCTAAAAATAGTCTTTTACCTTCATTTATGATACATACGTATTTGAAATATCAGTAGGACACAAACGGGATCCCAATCATGGATCACCCACATATGTTTAAATGCAGAAGGTAAAGATAAAGTTTATTAATTTCTTTTCAAATGCTAGATTTTAACACAAACATGTACATGCATAAACACCTAGACCTTCACTCCTAACACATAACCTAGAGTGCACACTTCTGCAGTAAAATCTACTATTTCTTAAGATTACTTTTGGAAAACTCGTCAACGATCCCAAAACGTCAATCATAGCCGCTACTCTGGGAAAAACTTCCGCCCCCTTTGGCCTTTTTGACCCCAATCTGCCAGCAATCAGTTAAGAGAGGAGGAGAAGAAAGGGTCCGGGACTCGCATAAATATTTAGCATGAGATTCTATGAATTGACACAAACTACTCAAATAATCACCCGTCCATCACTAAACTTCCCTCTGCTTGTCACAGCGACATGGCGAGAGGAGACACAGAGAGGAAAAACACTCTTCCTGACAGATAGATAAACAATGCACGTTATCTGACCCAGATGCTCATGGGAACGACGCTTACCGAGTGACGCCCAGACCGAAAACTGGAAAAGACATCACACAGGATGACACCATCTCTAAATTTGAAATGAAAGCATTTCTCTTTCCTCGCCATTCGCTCCTGCATAAAACGAGGGTGCGAACTGATTAATATTAAAGCCTGCGATAACATTTTCCACCTGGTGGATGGAGGGGGAGGAACAGGGACGCATGATGTGTGCGGAGATATATGGAACGATCTTAGGACTGAGGTGTGAAAAACAAGGCAGAAGAGAGATGCAAGTTGTGCATTTCTTATGCCAACATTTCCATCAGAGAGACAGAAGGTGCAGAAGTGTGAAGGCTCAGGCACATTTTAACCGTTCGCACCCGCGTGGAGAAAAAAAAACAAAAAAACAACCAAACTAATAAATAAATAAATAAATAAATAAAATACTTTGAGTACACTTTTCGCACGTTCCTATATGGACTTTGCAAGTTGGAATTGTATTCTGTGGATTACGGCTTTCCTGGGAACTTCTTGAAAAGCTGAGCTCTCCGCAAACCTGTAACTAAATAGAGCACAGGAGAGGAGAGATAAGAGAACAAAAGTGAGACGTGAAAGAAGTGAAGTGGTGTGAGGTTTTAATAAAAGTGTACGCCTACTTTATCTCCAAGCACATATTTTCACCGGTTTAAGTAAAGTGCATTTTTCCCCCCTCTCAGTAAATGCTCAATAATTTACTCGCCTTCTTTGCATTCAAGTGCTTTTTAGAGCTCGACACCTGAACACAGAGCAACTTTATTTTTAATGTTGCCAGTTCAGCTTGCAGAACTGCCCCACAGGACCCTTAACCCTGAACCCGTGATTATGATTCTCTCGGTGGAGATACGCTGCTGTGGGCGGAACACGAAGCAACAACCATCGCTTGAATATCTCTCTTCCTCTTTCTTTTATCGGTCAACTAAAACGGACCCTAGTTCAATCTGTTCTTGTAGTCGTCGTCCGCGTCCCCCCTCCACCCGAACGCAGCACTTCAGAGGTCAAAGGTGAAGACGCTCCCCGAAATGCAACCCTAACCGCCAACACTGTGGTGTAACTCTGTAAGTCTGTTTCTGCGCACTGCCCTCTGGATAATCAAACACGTCCCGCATAATGCATTTGTGACTATTTATCCAGGCAAAAGAGCAAATACACATGGCAGGCATGGGGACACGGGGACTGTTTGTGTGTGTTGCTGCGGGGAATGCATGTGGGTTTTGTGTGTGTCAGAGTGAAACAGGGAACGAGTCAGGTTCCTCTTCTAATAAATAAGTTGCTCAGTAGGAACATATGCTGCCCAAGGATATGGAACAGACCATATGACCCTCCCTGCGAAGTGATAGGAAAATCTGAGACACACACACACAGGGAGGGACAGGGGACGTCGTGATACGTGAAACAACAGATACCAACTAATCATCAGGATATATTACAGGCACTTTATATGGACAGCATTTCAGTCAGGACAGTTTTTTTTTTTTTTTTTGTAGGTTGATAATATCCTGATTAACATACACGAACTGCATTATCATGACTCTATACGCATGCAATTTCATGAAAGACTCCTGTCCATACGGCTGAGACTTGCCTTAGGGATATCTTTTTGTAGGCTTCATGCAGCTCATCAGATGACAACACGACACTCAAAGCTCCTCCAAAGGCTGAACATTTTCTACCCGAGAAGGAGCCTTTGAAAACTCTAAATTGAACAGAATTATGTATTTTACATCTCAAGGATGAAGAAACGGATCTGACACACAGAAAACCGATGTTAACTGCACATGAGGTTCGCACAGTTACAATACTGTGGTTTAGGTAGAGTGAATAGACAGATGAATGTATTGGAGGTATTTTAGTATAATATTCAGGCTGTCTAAGCGTCCTTGCCATTAAGAAAACAAAACACATGATATATTTCTGAAATCTTCAAGGTGTTGACTATCTACACTATATGCCTAAAAGTTTGTGGACACTTGACCATCACACGCATATTTGGTTCTTCCCCAAACTGTTTCCACAAAGTTGGATGTATAGGATTGTCTTCTTAAGCTGTAGCATTACAATTTCCCTTCACTGGAACCAACATGACAATGTCCGCATGCACAAAGCAAGCTCCAGGAAGACATGGTTTGACAAGGTTGGAGTGGAAGAACTCGAGTGTCCTGTACAGAACTCTGACCTCAACCCCACTGAACAACTTTGGGATGTACAGGAACGCTGACTGAATCCCAACATCAGTGCCTGACCTCACTAACGCTCTTGTAGCTGAATGAACACGAATCCCCACAGCCACGTTCCAAAATCTAGTGGAAAGCCTTCCCAGAAGAGTGGAGTTTTATTATAACAGCAAAGAAACCAAAAATCTGGAATAGGATGCTCAACAAATGGTCAGGTGTGTACAAACGTTTGGCCATATATTATATATTTTCTCCATATTTCTATCTAAGAGACTTATAGCCATTTTTAAAGACATATTTGACAATTTGGGTTTGGCAGTTTGGGTTTCCATTGGTTTAGGCATTGCTTTCATCCTTGCATGTTTAAAATGTTATTTATTTGTAGTAAACTCATTCATGCCAGTAACTAACTAAAGTTGCAGCAATAACAGGTTTTAGAAAATCGTAAATATTTTCCAAATTCATAACCAATCAATATCAACCGATTAAATAAGAGACACCGAAGAAAACTGTGGGGCATTTCATGCATCCATTTATGCATTTATTATATCCTGTCACTTTTCCTCTCCTCACATTTTGCATATTAAGACATTGATATATTTTTAATTTTACAAATTTGCCACACTGTCCAAAATTAACATGAAAAATGATTCAATTATAAACATACCCTGATCAGCCATAAGATTAAAACCACTGACGGGTGAAGTGAATAACATTGATTATCCCATTACAGTGGCACCTGACAAGGGGTGGGATATAACAGGCTGCAAGTGAACAGTCAGTTATCGAAGTTGATGTGTTGGAACCCGGAAAAATGGGCAAGCGTAAGGATCTGAGTGACTTTGACAAGGGACAAATTGTGATGGCTAGACTTGTGGGTGTAATCAATATGCATTGGGTAGTACCTACCAAAAGTAGTTGAAGGAAAGACAACCGGTGAACCGGCAACAGGGTGCACGTGTGTTGCTTACATGGGGAAGAGACGGTACCTGGATGCACTACGGGAAGAAGGCAAGCCGGGAGAGGTGGTCTGATGCTATGAGCAATGTTCTGCTGGGAAACCTTGGGTTCTGGCATTCATGTGAATGCTATTATGACACGTACCGCCTACCTAAACACTGTTGTAGACCCCCCTTCATGGCAAGGGTATTCCCTAACAGCAGTGGTCTCTTTCAGCACCCTGCCACACTATCACGGAATGATCTGAGGAACATGACAAAGACTTCAAGTCTCTTTGTCATGTCATGATCTCACATCCGCATCTGTTGTGATGTGTGATGTGCTGTACAAACAAGTCCGAGCCATAGAGGCCCCACCTCACAACGTACAGGATTTAAATAATCTGCTGCTTAAATCTAATCTGTTTTATTGACAGATACCACAGCACACCTTCATTGGTCTTTTAGAGTCCATGCCTCGACAGGTCAGAGCTGTTTTGGTGGCACAAGGGAGACATACACAATATTAGGCAAGAGGTTTTAATGTTACACCTGATCTGAACTAACTTTATGCTTATTTTGTTATATCTTTATACATCATAAATACTTGGAATGTATAAGTCATGACAGTTTTATAAACCTATGAACCAGCCGAAGCATATGCCATTTTTCCTGCCTCAATATTTTCGTGTCAGCTTCCCTTTTTGATGTTTACCACACCCCCATTATATGTTCTCTATCGAGCAGCTCTACTACAAGGTCAGCCTTGACGGTCACTTATCAGGCCAGAAAAGAATTGCTGCCAATTTAAACTGTCCCAATTTCCCGGATGTCCTCATACCCTACATTTTTAAATTCATAAGGTTTGACCTTTATTTTATTTTTTTATTATTCAGCAATGGCTATGAATTTGCTTCTGTGCACCGTGCATCAGTTCATAAGGTTCAGAAAGGCCAAGTTTTCTGTTTCATTGTTCAGCAACTACACCAGTGCCCAGATCAAAAATAATGCCTATTTTAGTTTCTATGTGCTCAAGGACCAAGTTCAACACTAAAACCCACTTCTGTTTATTGCTTCTACTTGCGTGTGGGTGAAAATGGTTGTCTTTAATATCTCCAGAGGAAGGAAAATGTATCTGTAGACATACTGTGAGGAGAAAATAGGCATGCTATAACCTTGCTGGACTTCTCCTACATTGCGTTTTTATATCTCTTAACTCAAATTGTTATATTGATGTTCAAATAGAAATGTATAAATTCTGCCAACATAAAGTTACAGAAGTTCCACAAACTTTTTTTTGTTTTTTGTTTTTTTCCTGATCAAGCAATAAAATGATCTTTTAATGCCACTATTTTATAATTGGCCTACTTTTGAAAGTTTTGTCCAAATTAACTGGGACGCAGACAGATTTCAAAACATTTGTCTGTATTTTTAAAAATGTAGTACCAAGGGAGTGTTCCTTCTGGGTTGTAACGGGTTGCATCACCCATGTTGCTAGTTGTATATTTGGCAGTTTAAGTACTAACTTGGTTCTTGTTTGCTGAATGTGTCACAGTGGATATGTTTGCGAAGGTATGTTGCTCCACTGTGGGTTCATTCAACACTGTGTTGCAAGCATCGTGCACCAAATATCACCCAAATACATGCTAACACTAAGGTAACTTCTTTTTAAAATTTCAATGGAGAACAGCGTACCTACCACAGATTCTCAGGTACTCAATAATGCAAGACTTTAGATTTGGCATCAAACTCATTTTAGTACATTGTCCAATCGTCCAGTTAATGTTCACATCAACCATCAGAAAGGGGAAAAATTCTAATCTCAGGGCCTTTGATTGTAGCATGGTTGTTGGTGCCAGATGGGCTGGTTTGAGCATTTCAGAAACTGCTGATCTCCTGGGATTTTTGCACAGAAAATTTACATATTAGGATGTAGAAAGATAAAAAAAAAAAAAAAAAAAAAAAATCCAGCAAGCAGCAATTCTGCAGTCAGAAATGCCTTCTTGATGAGACAGGGAAGAGGAGAATTGCCAGACTGTTTTGAGCTGACAGGAAGGTTACAGTAACTGAATTAACCACTCAGAAGCAGAAAAGCATCTACGAATGCACAAAACATCAGACCTTGAGGGGGATGGACTACAACAGCAGAAGAACACATCCAGTTTTGCTACTGTCAGATAAGAATCTGGATACAGGCTCAGTTGAAGATCTGAAAAAGATCAGGCGATGTTTTGCCCATCTTCAGCTGTGCAGTTTTGGTGAGTCCACTGTAGCATCTCATTACTGTTCTTGGCTGACAGGAATGCAACCAGATGTGTCTTCTAGTTCTTTTGGACTTGCTAATATATATCTTGATATATATTGATCATTATCTGAGTTTACTGCTCTATTTTGCCCCCTAATGGAATAACAGAGACTTGTTCATCTTATGAATTTTCCAAGTCAGTTATGGTTCACAAGATGATTTTAATTTAAAACAATTCAATTCAATTTTATTTGCATAGCACTTTTAACCATGGACATTGTCTCAAAGCAGCTTTACAGAAACGTATAAACACAGGATACAGATTTTAAGTGTGTGAATTTATCCCTATTGAGCAAGCCGGTGGCGAGGACAAACTCCCTAAAATGATATAAGGAAGAAACCTTGAGAGGAACCAGACTCAGAAGGGAACCCGTCCTCATCTGGGTAACAACGGATAGTGTGAAAGTAAAGGAAACTTCATTATGGTTTTTATATGAAGTCTGTTTGTTGAACTAGTCCACTGTTCACTAAAGGAGACCTGAGTGCAAAATTGTATGTGATAATTGCAGTCTCAAGGCCTTAGCAGCAACCGTAGTCCCAGTAACCACAGCGAGAACGTCCATGTGGAATTGAAGTCCAAAACCATTTCCATGGTACTTCAAGCGGTACCATCCTAAGCAATCTCCAGGCTGTAGCTTCCAGTTGATGAGAGCTCCATCCAGAGGTAGGGCATCAGGATGGATCAGGCAGGTCCGGAGACCAGAAAGGGTCAGGATCACTGGCATCTCCATAAAATCATGTGTGACTAGACAGAAGGAGAGAGGACACAAATTCTAATTTCATTTGGTGGGCCAGATTAGAACCATTATAACCATGGGCCATATGCTTGATACCCCTGTGTTAAATGGTTTCCTTTAGTGTTGATCCAAGAGCCGTTTCATTGAACAAGAACTGTTCCCCCATCCCGTCCGTAAAAGTCATTTCCTTAAAGGAGTTTCATAGGAAATGAAGAAAAAAAAAAAAACACAGATCCTTTTATCAATCATTCAGTAAAGCTAAGCCACATTGCCATTATCTTTAGCCAGCTTTAAGTTGGCTTTGTCCTGACTTAATGCTCATCCTTGCCATACTGAAGGATTTTTCTCCATCGAGATGTTTCAGTTATAACAGGCCTCAGAGAATAAAGGCAAGTAACTGCTATGCCTGCGCTTCATTCATCACTTCAGTTTGCAGAACAAAGTTAGTACGCTCAACTCTTCCAAACCCAGCTGGGTGGTAATGGCAGTAAAGATCTTCACTGGAACAGGGTGTCATCTTAAACAACACCCACGACATCACAAAACCTACCAGGCGTGAGATGATGATGAATGCAGCTCCAACTTCCATGCCATGGTGAAACTTGGGAATGCAGTAATAGTCCTTCTGGCTGGGGATCCTACATTGTGGTTTCTCTGCTGGTAAATGGAGCCAATCATAATTACAAAATCGGGTATTTTTTTTGACTGAAAAGAGATACCACAAAGTAGTCTAGAGACAGTGACCCATCAAGTCTGAGCTAATCCTTTATTTTGTGGTAATAATCCTCAGTAATGTACCAGAGTGGGTGGTGAGCAAGCTTCTCCAGTGTCTGGTGTAGGAGAACTGCATGTTTGCTGAATTACAGTAAGTATATTGAGGCAATTAAAGCGAGCATATTCTCTTTAAAAAAATACTGTATCCATATCTTACCAAAAAAGGAAAGGTAGAAAATACCAGAATATCAGGAGACTGTGCATGAAGAGATTAGACATATTCTTTTCATGTGCTATTTTTCATACTGCCAGACTTCTGTCTTCACAGTCAAGGCTATTTAGTAAATTTCTGTCCTCAATTCAGCCATGCTTAGCTTCTGAAAACAGCAGTGTTGAGTGTATGTAGCAAAACTCCTACGATAATGGCTGGCAGATGGATGACAGAATGGTAGTTTTTTAATGCACCGCAATGGTGTTTTGCTGAGAAATAGTTTATCATGGTCTTCACAGCATAGAAAACACGATGGGATTCAATTCTAACCATTTCAAATTGATACTACTAGTGGAATTGGCAGCAGTTCGGCTCAATACATCAAGCAAACGAACGGATTGCATTCTTAGAGCGATTTATCAATAATGATGGATAAGACTTGTTTACTGCACTGCCTTTTCTTGCGGGTGCTTAACCACAAATAGCAAAAATCCATTTGCTGCCATCACTTTTTACATTTTGCAGTCAGTGAGCAGAGCAATCCCAATTTATTAGGACATGACCTGCAATGGTAACACTCTCTCTCTCACACACACATACACACACACTCGAACACTTCATGCTCGGATACGGTGTTCAGGTTGTTTCAGAAAGCTGCACTGCAGTGCTGAAAATTAATATGCTCCTTTGAGAGACTGACAGGCTCCAATCTTACATGAACAGACGCACGAGAGGAGTTGTTCTACCTGCATTTTCAGCTTGTTTTTCCTCCTGTCGCCCATACACTTTAATAGATGTCTAATTAGAGCGTTTTGTTTTTTGTTTTTTTCCTCTTCACTGCTGAGGAACCATTATTGCCGCCTACTCCAACTATAAAACCGCACAAGTCAGGCTTTTTAGAGACACTCAATCTCTACGCCAGCTTTTTTGGCTCTTCTGATTTCCTGTAGCTCAATTGTTTGCGGTATGGCTTTGTAGGCATAGACCTAACCAGAAAAATCACTTTTGCCTCGTACTGCATAACTCCTATTTGGACGTCCAGGCCTGACCCTTGAAGATCTCTCCACCAGATGTGCGTGGAATTGATTCAGCAAAGCTAATCAGAAATCATTTAGCATAAAGCCCATGCATAATAACAAGCCCAAATCAGCCAGTAGAATGAACTGTACAGACAGTTACTCATCAAGACTCACCTAATCCTTTAATTAGTGGTATCGATACTCAGCCATTTGCCAGCACAAGTGGTGAGAGATTTTCTCCAACGAAGTGGAAGAGCTTAAGGAACTTAATACAATCCATATTCACTAATGTCTGCCTTCTAAACCTCTTTCCCCCTTAACAGACTGGTTCATCCAAATTTCCCAAAGTATTCATGTATTTTTTATACATACTTACCAGTGTGTTGAGATTCTGTTTTATACTTATACAGCAGATATTAAAAAGTCTACACACCCCTGTTAAAATGGCAGAGTTTTGTGACGTAAAAAATGAAACCAAGATAACTCATGTTAGATCTTTTTTCACCAACCCTTAATGTGATATAGCAAATAACAAAATAAATTGCAACATTTTAAGAGGGGAGAAAAAACTGGCCTGGTTGCACAAGTATGCACATGTTTTTTTTTTTTGTTTTGTTTTGTTTTGTTTTTTTACTAATGGAGAACGTGACTCAGAATTAACCTACATTCTAACTGGTGTTGAAATGAAATCATCACAAACCTGTCATCGTTTAACCGCAAATAAAGATCAATTATTTCTGTAGGATTTTATTGATGATATCTTGGTTTTGTCCGACTGCTAAAGCCATGGTCTACAAAGAATTTACAAAGCATACGCAATATGATCTCAATGTTGAGAGGTATCAATTAGAAAAGTGGGACAAAAAAAAAACATTTCAAAAGATGTACCATGGAATCCTGTGAAGGCCATTATCAACAAGTGGAGAAAACGGGACAGCTCTCCAAAATTGATGAAAGGACAAGAAAACTTGGATGCTGCCAAGAGAGCCACAACAGGTCACTCCCTGCATGTGACAACAATCTCTTGTATTCTTCATGTTTGGACAATGATCCAAAACATAAATCCAAATCAACACAAAAATGGTTTACTGACCACAAAATCAAGATCCTGCCATGGCCATTCCAGTCCCCTGACTTGAAACCCATAGAAAACCTGTGGGGTGAACTGAAGAGGAAAGTCCACCAGCATGGACCTTGAAATGTGAAGGATCTGGAGAGATTCTGTATGGAGGAATGGTCTCAGATCCCTTGCTATGTATTCTCCAACTCATCAGGCATTATAGGAGAAGACTCAGAGCTGTTATCTTGCCAAAGGGAGGTAGCACAAAGTATTGATTAAAAGGGTGCCAATAATTGTTGCGCACCTACATTTATTTTTTGGGGATAAACCTGTGTTGTGTTTGAAATTGTTTGATATCCATGAGAGCAGAGTAGTTTTTGTGAATTTTTTTAACAAAAGGTCAAAAGGTTAAACAATAAAGAATCATATTGCTAATATTTACCAACGATGTCAATATTAGTGGAGGGCATTGTATTTCAAAAGAAAAAGACAGAAATAAAAGACCATTTCATTATCCCACATTCCCTTATCATTTCTTTTATTTGGAGTTTTGGGCAAATCACACTCATATATAATTAGTTATATAAGAGTTATATAGAGTTATATAATTTATGTAAACATACCAAGAGTTCATTTATTGCAGGTAGAGAAAGAAGCATAATATACATGCCCAAGCTGCAGAAAGGAAGTCAGAGTACATAATTTAAAGCTACTTTAGTCGCATAACTGAAATAGCAGAACAATAACAAACTGATTGTAAAGATTCTTTGGTCCCAACCTGCGTCTGTGCATTTGTTCTCAATTGAGTATTGTTCATGGCAGCGTGTGGCAGTCGACTACAAAAATGCCAACCACCTACTGTTCACCTGGAAGACTGTAATAACGGTATAAAAAATTATTACCAGAATGTTCCAGACAGAAAAATTTCCCGGAGGATTGTTAATAGAAAAAGGGCACCCAGCCAAGACAAATTAGAGGGGGAGTCAACACTTGTGTCTGTCTCTACTTAGTATTGTGTGCTGTACCCTGTAATTAGAAAGAAGAACAAGAGAAAGACTGTGTTGGTATGGCACACCAAAGATCTACCTTATAATTCCACATTCACTATGTAAAAGAAGGCAATTGAAGTACTTGAGATTGAAAAAAGGAGGGGGAAAGGATGATCAGTGTATTCCTTGGGGTTAATGTAGGTTTGTGAATAGCAATCTAATCTGAGGCCTGATGCCAGGAAATGGCAAGCGAGCCCAGATTCAGTACATTTACATGGACAACAATAATCCGATATCAACCCGATTAAGGCGATAATCTGATTAAGAAACTAGCATGTAAACAGTGATTATTGATACCTTAATCTGACTAAAATCATACTTGAAGTAAACACAAATGGAATTAAGACATGTGGAGTATTCCTGTTTTAGTCGCATTATCAAAGTGCATTACAGACATGTAAACACCTTAATCACACTATTAATGTCATGTGGGAGTTTTCACAGCATTGTGCGACAGGACACGTACACACATGGCAGTGCTCAACCGTTTAACGGCAAACAAGAGAGTCTGCGTCCGAAACCACGTAATTGCCTGCAATATAGTAGGCGAATGCATGCATTTCAGCTGCTATATAGTAGTTAAGTATGCGGTTTGGGACACAGCCCACGGCTTCAAGCAGTCGTCTATTTGCACGTATAGCATGACAAATAATTAACTGCACTTGAAGCTTTCGTAAAAATTCAAACGGAAACACCAAAACTGTATACGGTACCATAACGAAGACGAACTGTATGTTGATACGTGAAATTCTGGAGGGAACGTTGGACGGCGTGGTGCGGTGACGTAATGATGTGTGCTGTTAATCCATCTATGTTCTTTTACCTTGAACAACGGGAACATGAAAGGAATATTCTAAAAGCGACTCATGTAAACACCTTACTCACAATATTGTCTTATTCAGAATAAGGTCAATAATTAGATCATTGCTGTCCATGAAAACATAGTCGTTGATGCAAAACTCTAGTGGTGGCAGAGTAAGTAATAACTCAACAAAATGGTTCTTTTGTAGTTTCATGGTTTTCTCTGGGTCCTGGTGGGCCAGAAGGCGAACCATCTATCACATCTGATTCAGGTCTCATTCAGGGTTGGCTTGCTATCCTCTATTCTAACATGTACATTCATATACGAGGTTAACGTGCCGAAGGTGTTCAGATTCACAACCAGGTTTTTCCATTTACGGCTCCCAGATTTCTTCACCGCTGTCATCACTTCGTTCTACTTCAACTCTCGCTCAGTGTATGTACGTGCGTTTGGATGCGGGAACATTCAGAGTGCCTTTGTGGAAGGTGGACAAGAGTGTTATTGTACCGTGTAAAAAGACTTCGACACACTTAGACACATACCATCAGATCAGGACTTGTAAATCAGCCGTTGCAGTTTTACAGAAGTACGAGTAGAAACTAATCATCGTTCCTTTGCCACCACATGTTTTATCAAGTCAAGCATACAAATCAGTTTTAGGCATTTCTCAACTGTCTGCTGAACAAAGCTAGAGATCTTTATTTTTCCCCCTAGTCAGCAAAAAAAAAAGGCCAGAAAGAAGTCAGAGGTCTGAAGTTGTTCTTGTATAGAGAAAGAATGGTCAGATCAAATACATATGAGCAAGTCTCAATAAATCCAGACAGTAACATTTATTACACTGGACCAGCGTTTCAGATTACTGCAGTGTTCACTTCCTGGCTTTCAAGTTCCTGATAAATTTATTCCACAGAGCCGAACCCAATGCCAAGTCACAGAAAAATCATTTTAACAAATGATCCTAATTCTATTCAATCACTTCTGACATTCAGTACGTTTACATGGACAGCAATGATCTAATTATTGACCTTATTCTGAATAAGAAATATTGTGATTAAGGTGTTTACATGAGTCGCTTTTAGAATACTCCTTTCATGTTCCCGTTGTACATGTTATAGAACATAGATCAATTAACGTCACGCGTCATTACGTCTCCGCGCCACGCCATCTGACGTTCCCTCCAGAATTTCACGTATCGACATACAGTTCGTCTTTGTTTTGGTACCATATACATTTCGGGTGTTTCAGTTTTCATTTTACGAAAGCTTCAAGTGCAGTTAATTATTTGTCATGCTGTACGTGCAAATAGACGACTGCTTGATACCGTGGGTCGCGTCTGAAACCACATACTTACCTACTGTATAGCAGCCGAAATATATGTACTTATATGTACTTACCTTCTATATAGCAGGTAAGTACGTGATTTCGGACGCTGCCGTGCTCTCTTGTTTGCCGTCAAACAGTTGCGCACTGCCATGTGTGTATGTGTCCTGTCGCAAAATGCAGTGAAAACTCCCACACGACATTAATAATGTGATTAAGGTGTGTACATGTCTGTAATACACTTCGATAATGCGAATAAATTGGGAATACTCCACATGTCTTAATTCCATTTGTGTTTACTTCGAGTATGACTTTAGTCAGATTAAGGTCAACAATAATCGCTGTTTACATGCTAGTTTCTTAATCAGAGTATCGTCTTAATCGGGTTAATATCGGATTATTGTTGTCCATGTAAATGTACTGACTGTGTAGCTGAAAAGCTAAAAAGATCTAACAGTA
The DNA here is from genome assembly GCF_023375685.1 of Ictalurus furcatus. NCBI lineage: Eukaryota > Metazoa > Chordata > Actinopteri > Siluriformes > Ictaluridae > Ictalurus > Ictalurus furcatus. The sequence continues at coordinate 11,025,894 of NC_071260.1, read as the reverse complement.
TGTGTTGAGAACCAAATGACATGAACATGGTTTCTGTGCTCAATTTCTCAATAAACATGAAGAATCATTCAAAATCAGTTTGTACAGGATTTCGCAGAGATTTTTTTGGGGATTGTTGCAGCCAAAAAATGCTTGATTTTGCTGTGGCTTTTTAAAACATAATTAGTGGTACGACTTGCAGAGTTTATTTTGCGGAAAACTATTTGAATTGGTGAAATCATAGTTGCACAAAATTGCGAGAAAAAAAGAAAAATCTTTCGCAGTTATGTTTGTTGGTAAATGAGACCTTTTAGCTGTACTCATGTTCGACACACGTGAATCAAAGAGGAACTTTGGCTGAATGTGCAAAAAATACCCCCCCCCTCCCGCGCCCCACAATATTGTTTAATTTAAAGCTAAATTTTAAATAAGATAAATAACTGAATAAATAAAAAAGTATAAGTAATCATTTTGTAAGCTATCCAACGTCTCAAATCGATAAAATTAATAAAAATTATATCCGCTCCTTTCTTTTTATCATTGTATACGCAGTAATAAGTGCGTTGGTGCATTGTGTAATGTCACTCCGCATTGTCTTCACATGGTCACTACTGATTAACATGGGGTCCAGCTTCTGTCATTACGAGCTCGTCCAAGCTAGTGATAACCTTCCTACAGCCACCAGATAACCTCCACAAAACACACAGCTGCAAGCTATTCGGGAGTCAAAGGTCGGCCCTTCTGTCCGCAAAAAGTGACAACCAACCGTGACGGGTTTCCCCCACTGTTCACGAAGAAACACAGAGACCAAGAGTCCTTTTCCTTTGGAACCATCTCCTGACAGGAGGGTTGGGGAAAGGTCGAAATGTCAAAGCAGGGATCGTCACCGGCCTTGTTGGAACGAGCTTTTAATGATGATATGGCAGAGCGTTTTGTTTTTACTAGCAGTCGTGGAAAAAATGACATTCCCACACACTCCCTACACAAAGCTTGGTAAAGCCGTGCCAGTCTGAAGCTTTCATTGAGCTGCAAGTGTTGGGCGTGTGCTTTAACGAAAATGTCTTAATTCCAGATATTTTTCTCCACTAACCTCTACAGCCTCTGTAATTAAACTCACGCTAACTATACACCCCTAAACGTGTCTATTTAAATCTGCAACTTTAAGGACATGGGGGAATTCCCAGATTGGACCATGTGTTATTTTTCAAACTTTAAATGAGTTGTCATATCATCTAGATTTTCTCAGGGTAGGCTGACCTTTTTGCTCTTCCTCCCACTTCTTTCTCTCTCTCCCTTGCCATGCTATTGTTCTCTGCGGGCAGCAAAAAAAAAACACACAAAAAAAAACGCTTTCCATCCTGTGCCTCACTTAGCTGAATGCTTTATAGTCATGTTTTGCCCGAAACAGAGGAAGCGCCTCTGTTTTCACACGGGCAGGTCCGAGATCAGATCCGTGCATCCTCTGATAATGGGAAAGGATTGAAATCGAGTAAGGGATGCTGATCTCTCATCAGTACGGAAGCACGGTTACCAATGGGACACCGGGACCCACGCAGATTGGACCACCGGTACAGCAACTTCTGTGTCTGAGAGCTGCATGTGCAAGGCTAATGATGGACAGATCATCATAGAAAACTGGGCCCGAGGTCAGCTATGACACAAGACACCGTGTGGGTGCGTGCATGAATGTCACTGTGGTTAAACGGCGGTTTTAGGTTTATTTTGTGCTTTCTTCTAGATTTAAAAGACGTGTACAAAGAGGATTTCCCTCTGAGACTGTCTTTATAGCCTCCTTCACTTTCCGGATCTGTGTGACATCATGACATCAATGTGTGTGGTCAGAGATAAAAACACTAGCTCATTGTGGACAAGTGGTCCTCCAGACATTCCTGTGTGTGTGTGTGTGTGTGTGTGTGTGTGTGTGTGTGTGTGTGTGTGTGTATGGACAATTTGACGGATAAATCTTTTAAGACCTACAAACCTTATAGACAGTTTGATTATTCCACACCCAAATCCACTCTAGAAAAAGCTACTTTTATTTACCCCAAATCAACTCTGGAGTCTCTGTCCTTCCTCTTAGCTAAAAGTGATCTGTCTAGTTTGTCACAATAAAGACAAGATAAGTGTGCTGAAATGGACTCGTGTCCGGTTCACACCCACGCATCACCTAAAGTGAGCGGCCAGCACTGACAGGCTGTTATTAGCCCAAACGCTAACAATTAGCCAAGCGCTAAGGCTATTCATATGCTTTGTAGCAGTGGCACGATTCCCTCCCTTTCGTCAGCGATGTATTTGACATATCTGCGAAGTGATCGATCATGTCGAAGAGGACAGAGAGAATTACCTCTCCAATATCTGCACTGGATAAAGGTTTCACAGTATATCCACATTGACATTTTACATTAAGGTTCCTCTCACAATGAGCAAGTTGAGCAAACAACTTAATGAACACGTTTACAAGAGCACGTTCCAAATATTTACACCTGGAGACGAGAACAAAGGAAGTGATCAACATAGTATAACTGAAATTTTCAAATCTATATCGACTTAGTCATAGATTCGAATAAAAATTTGCCGATACAGGAGTATTTGATTAACATTTAAAGAAACGTCAATTAACACGTCCTAATTTATACCGCTGTTGAACTCTCAAATCGGATCGGTTTGTCATTTGAATTATTTGTCTAGAACAGCAAATCTGACCGTAGTGCCGACTGTTAATCACAGGTTTACGTTGATGTATAGTACAACGCTCCACATGATCGAAACCTAATGAGAAACAGATTTTTTTAAATGTGTTGTTATTTAACAAAGATATATAATTATGGATATGGTGAAGCTTTCTTTCCACTAGGGGTAAGTCGTCAAGACAGAGGATTCTGCTCTTTCTGGCATCTTGTTAACATGATTAACTGCCTATTTATTTATTTATTTATTTATTTAAGGCTGGTGACGGAATAACTGTTTATAGCTTCTATAAGGTAAGCGATAACATGAATGTGTTTAACGGAGGTTCCACAACATAAGTATAATCAGAATACATAAATATAAAATGTTCCACAATATATTCAGCCATAACATTAGAACCACTGACTGGTGAAGTGAATAACATTGATTATCCCATTACAGAGGCACGTGTCAAGGGGTGGGATATATTAGGCAGCAAGTGAATAGTCGGTTCTCAAAGTTGATGTGTTGGAAGCAGGAAAAATGGGGCAAGCGTAAGGATCTGATCGACTTTGACAAGGGACAAATTGTGATGGATAGATGACTGGGTCAGAGCATCTCCAAAATGGCAGGTCTTGTGGGGTGTTCCCGGTATGTAGAGGTTAGTAGCTACCAAAAGTGCTCCAAGGAAGGAGAACCAATGAACCAGGATCATGGGTGCCCAAGGCTCACTGATGTGCGTCGGGCGCAAAGGCTAGCCCGTCTGGTCCGAGCCCACAGAAGAGTTATATTAGCACAAATTGCTGAAAGTGTCAATGCTGGCTATGATAGAAAGGTGTCAGAACACACAGTACATAGCAGCTTGCTGTGTATGATGCTGCGAAGCTGCAGACCAGTCAGAGTACCCAGAGCTCCTACAATGTGCAGCTGATCATCAGAACTGGACCATGGAGCAATGGGAGAAGGTGGCCTGGTCTGATGAAAGGATGATCACGTTTTCTTTTACATCATGTGGACAGCCGGGTGCGTGTGTGTGTTGCTTACGTGGGGAAGAGATGGCACCAAGATGTACAATGGGAAGAAGGCAAGCCAGCAGAGGTAGTGTGATGCTTTGACTTTGACATAGTAACTGCAACTCTGCTTCATGTCACACCACATCACACCAACCCTTCACTGATTATTTTTATAACATCACCACACCCCCCCAGGTTTATTCTTTACTTTTCACTTTGTTAAGATTACTAATGGTTTATTCTATGTTTAACATGTGCTAATGTTCACGTTAATTAATTGCCGCAAATAATGTAAGAACCTTAATACAATATCACAATATTGGCCTTAAACCCATATCACAATATCAGCCTGCTGACTTCTGTTCAATAAATATATTATGTGCTGTGATCAATTTGACCAACCTCAAACAGTTCAGATGAGTGTGTGGAGGTACCTGGTAAAATCACAGCATTTATTGTTTACTGTTTAGCAACCCGTTGTTTAATGTAATATTGCCAAAAATTGGATTTACCCAATTGTCTGTCCCACTACACCAAATGCAATCAGTGAGACAAAAGAAAGTAGATTAGCATCACGATAATATGGCATTCCATATACTGTATTTCATTGTATAAATAAATAAATAAATAAATAAATAAATAAATACAAAAACAAACGAACAAACAAACAAACAAATAAATAAATACCTGGTCTCAAATACTAAGAGGGTCATGCATAAAAAAAGGACAATTTTTACCTTTCTTATGGAATGCATACAAATTCTCTCTCTTTGTTTTAATCAAATTTTTATCTCTGTTTACTAATCAAGTAAAAGTACCCAAAATGTTTATTGAGGAAAATATTGAGCATCCGTGCATTTGGTATGTACACACACACTGTGATTAAACACACAAAAGCCATAAAGAGTGATGTGTACATTTTTATATACACACAGACACTTGACATCCAAATTACCACTCATACATGCTCACTCAGCACTGATTGCACCACAAACAGATATGGTTGGGGGTGGGAGAGAGAGAGAGAGAGAGATATGACATGTTAATTATTACTAAGAGGAATAAGAAGAGATCAGGACCCATGTCCCTACATGCCCCCTCAAATACAAAAACTTTTTTATAAACAGACAGCTGATGTCAGTTTTGTTGTCGTTATGGGCCGCCCCCAACCCCCCCCCCCCCCCATGTATTTGCTGTATATGTGTTTTATCTTTGCACTTTTGTTTGCTTCAGAAACGTTGAGAGTAGGCTAGACTTTAATGAACTTGAACAAACTATGCACATAAATTTAAGTGAAGGAACAGAAAGCCAGCACCCCAGCACAGATGAGTAGCCTAAAAAAAATTCCCTTAGTTGATCAAACAGAAAATCTCTAACATGACAATCAGTTTTATTGAAACTTAAATGGTTTCTAGTTACTGATAATTGTGTTCCAAAGTCACATCAATGACCCAGCTAATGACATAGCAAGCTACAGTGGAGGAAATAAGTATTGAATGCGTCAACATTTTTTTCAGTAAATATATTTACAATATATTATTCACATGAAATTTTCACCAGACATCAGTATTAACTCAAGAAATCAGAAAATATAAAGAATTCACAACATTAAAGTCCATAAAGAAAGTTATGTGTAATAAAGTGGAATGACACAGGAAAAATGTATTGTACACACTAAGAAAAAGCAGTGTTCCAAGGCAAGGTAAGGCAAGGAACTAGCTGAAATCCATAAGTAGGTGGAAAGTAATTATACTCTTATCTGTGCAAATTAATATCAGCTGGGTTAGTAAATTGATGGTATATAAAAATGCTTTTTGTTACCAAGGTGTCACACAAGAAAGATCTCATGATGGATAAAAGCAAATAGCTCTCCCAAGACCTTCGCAACCTTATTGTTGTGAAAATTATCGATGGAATCGGATACAGACACATTTCAAAACTTCTGAATCTTCCAGTAAGCACAATTTGGGCCATTATCCGCAAGTGGAAGCAACATTACTCCGTCAGCAAGATTTCTGACCAGGGAGTCAGAAGAATAGTCAGAAGAGTAGCCCAAGAGCCAAGGACCACTCGGAAAGAGCTCCAGAAACACTTGGAAGCAGCAGGTGCCATCGTCACAGAAAAAACAATAGGCAATGCACTCCACTGCTCACATTTACCCCGCAAGACACCATTACTAAAGAAAAGGCATGTCGAAGCTCAGTTAAGTTTGGTACAACTCATTTGGACAAGCCTATGAAATACTGGGAGAGTGTAGTCTGGTCAGACGAGAGCAAAATTTAACTTTTTGGCAGTCATACTACACACCATGTTTGGAGAAGAAATGAGACTGCACATCACCACTATACCAACAGTGAAGTTTGGAGGTGGAAGCATCATGGTGTAGGGCTGTTTTTCATCGCATGGTACTGAGAGACTTCATGTAATTGAAGGAACGATGAATGGAGCCCTTTACCAGTAGATTCTTGAGAAGATTCTGCTGCCATCCAACATGATGATGAAGATGAGATGTGGGTGGACCTTCCAGCATGACCATGATCCAAAGCATACAGCAAAGAAAAATCTCAACTGGTTTCAGAGAAAAAAAATCAAGGTGTTAGCATGGCCCAGTCAATCACCTGACCTGAATCCAATTGAACAAGATTTAAAGACAATATGTTTAGAAGAATGTTCTCCTAAACAACATATTCAGAGAATGAGCAAGGGGCAGAGTGAGTCCTGCCCCAACAGGCCTGTATTAATGCTTGTTGTTAATTTTTGATCAATATTAGCAATACTAACTCTATGGAGCCAACATTTAGAAAGGCATGCAAATCAATGGAATGGAATTTTTTTAATCATCGGTCATTCAAAAGTGGTAATTAGTGTTTCAATGGAATTTCAGATGTACGGGGTTGTGTATGGCGACATCCATCCATCCATTTTTCATACCACTTATCCTACACAGGGTCATGAGAAGCCTGGAGCCTGTATCTGGGAACTTGGGGCATGAAGCGGGGGACACCCTGGATGGGGTGCCAACAATCGCACGCACATTCACACACTACAGACAATTTGGAAATGCCAAATCAGCCTACAATGCATGTTTTGGACTTGAAATCGGAGCACCCGAAGGAAACCCCCAAAGTATGGGGCGAACATAGGGCGGCTATTGCTCAAGTGGTAGAGCGGGTTGTCCACTAATCGTAGGGTTCGATTCCCAGCCCACGTGACTCCACATACTGAAGTGTCCTTGGGCAAGACACTGAACCCCGAGTTGCTCCCGATGGCAAGTTAGCGCCTTGCATGGCAGCTCTGCTACCATTGGTGTGTGTGTGTGTGTGTGTGTGTGAATGGGTGAGTGAGACACAGTGCAAAGCACTTTGGATAAAAGTGCTATATAAGTGCAGACCATTTACCATTTATAACATGTGAACTCCATGCACATAGGGCGGAGACTGGATTCAAACATCCAACCCCAGAGGTACGAGGTAAACATGCTATAAACCTGATATACAGTATATATATATATATATATATATATATATATATATATATATATATATATATATATATATATATATATACATATATATATATATATATATATATATATATATATATATATATACATGCGTGCATGTGCCAAACCTGCCACTATGATGGAGCCCCAAGTGTTCAGGAGTTGAAACGAGCAAGAGTGGTTTTGCTGGATGTCATACAAAGGAATTCATAAGAACGATACACTGGTTAATTTTAGCATGAGGAGGTAGAGTTAGCCACTGTACCTTTCTTCTGTCTTCCTTTGTGTGGAATCCAATGAAATCACTCTTTGCTCTTTGTGACTCCTAAAAGTTTTGTATGAAAGAATATTTATCTGCTATTCTCCTTTTTTTTTAATAAGCAAAGCTTTCTTCTCATTGCACCATACAATACTAGTGAATCATTTTTCCGTTGTTCAATACCTCTGTCTGCGAAGCCAGAGCTGAACAGTACAAGGCCTGTGTGCATTTTTTTTATGCTCTTTCTTTCTCCATTTGTTCAAATCACAACTGGAAAATTATTCTTATCGCTCAGTGAAGGAGTGCTACGGCCCCAAGGATTTCCACCCATCGATTTCTCCACAATTATCACGTACAGCCTACCAGACCATTCCACTGACTCTGTCTTTGCACACACACACACCCCTCATACTCAGACAGATCAAACCAAACCAGGTGAAACTGTTGTGCTGAACCTCAATAGATAATTAGTGGGAGCTCCTATGTGATTAGATTATATTTCTCCCCATGCCTTTTCATCTCACAAGCTAGGATTTTTTATTGCCTCTCCCAAATGCAAATAAAACAACCTGAAGCACATCTGATATCAGGAAAACTACAAAACAGGAGACTAAGATCTTACAGAAGCTCAGATCAAGATAGTGATCTTGAAAACAAAATGGCTGGCTGCTCGCAAGAAGACACACAGCTGACGATCGAGGAAGATAAGATCTATTCTCCATATGGATTTGTTTAGCCGAACCTCAAACCGCTTTTTAAGAACAGGATCATTGATTGACCAGCAACTTTTTTATTTATTTTTTTACTTGGACAAACAGCCTTGGGGTTTTTTTCATTCCAAAACCCAAAGAAGAGTCAATCTTGTCAGATGTTCCCTCAACTCGCATCCTCAGCCTGAGAGAAAGGCTTAATCCACCCATCCACAAACACACAGGCTGTTATTTATAATGCATGATCAGTCAGAAATATGGTCTGGTTTGACAGACGAGGTGTGCAGACACTGCAGTTTCTACTAACAGCCCACTCAGACGCTCACAAAGATCAGTCTCAAGCCTTTGGCGAACCCAAGAGTCTAAAATCGATACTGGATTAAAAGAACATATAGATAGGTGGTGGTGTTTTGGGGTTTGTTTGTTTTTTTTTTCTTTTCATTATTCACTCAAATTTCTTAACCTAGTTTATGCTTCCCTAAACATAACACCCATAATCCATCACTCCAGTTCTTTTTAAGCATTTCCTGTAATCTTTTGACCAAGCCACTGTGTAACTGAACATAAATCGAGGCTTAGCTCACAGTTTCAAAGTAAAAAAATATATATATATACTTGTACAAGCACTTTAGTAAGAGATGAGTCAACAGTCAGTCACAAGGCTGATGAATAAGCACCCTTTTAAGCCAACAAGACAACAATAAGACGTCGGATAAACGAATTGAGCAATAACACAACGGTCATTAAAACCGATTAGCTGCTATGAGTGATTGATTTGAGTATTATGGCTGAAAACAAACAGTGACAGTCCTAAAATATAAAACACACATCAAGGTAAGGTGATGTGGAAATCAGACAAATGTACTTCGCAGAATTACGCCAATTCCGACGTTGTAGAATGAAATCAATCACCCTGAGGTGCTTCGGAGATGAAAATTTTATGATTTGCAAAGGATCGTTTTTAAAGTCGAATTTTGCTGATGCATCCTGAAAGGAAAATGGCAACGTTTTCAGCAAATAGGGCCGGGAGTGGTGTGCCGTAAAAACATTTAGGCACTTTTGTGGGGAGATAGAGCTTTCACTTAGACACAAGCAGATTTCTTGCATTTAAGAGTGCAGCCAAGGGGGGTTTTAACGTCCTTTCCAAAAAAATAAAAATAAGCCTGTGAACAGACCCAATCCCTTATGGAGGCCCATTCAATCAATGTTAAAAGCTTCTGCATCCATTTACTGTCTGACATGCAAGTCAAACATAAAACTGTTTACCAAAACTGACAAAAATGTCAAGAATAAATAAATAAATAAAACACTGGCATATAATGGAAGATTGATTATTTTAAAAATTCTCACAATTATTGTTTTTTTTATTTATTATTTATTTCGCAAAGTTCATTCATTAACCCTATAAATCTGCACACATTTTGCTGGGCTCTCATTCCGTCATCTAAAATGTGTTGTACACTCATGTTAGCATGCTTTTGTCAGGTTAGGTTGTACGTTATGTGTGTTTAGCAGTTCATTAAAATGGTCTCCTGATGTGATTAAAAAAAAAGGAGGTGTTCATTTTCCTGAACGTGTTAGTGCAATTTTAGAAATTCACCATAGGTTTTTAAAACAGAGTTATTAGCATTTTCTGTAAATAAATGTTTACTTAATAATATACAATAATACTAGTGAAATAATGCGCATCAAATTTGATACAGCATTCCTCCATATGTTGCATTTCATAAAAATTAAATGATTTAATAATAAATTAATTAAATGTATTATTATTATTATTATTATTATTATTATACATTTCTGTTTAAATATGTGTCTTAAACATAATATTCTTTTTTTTTTTAAATAGTAGTAGACCTTAAACCTTTCATGCATAGTGTTTCATGCAAGTATTTTTATTTATTTATTTTTGGTTTATTGACCTATAAGACTTATATATATACCTTTTTGCATTATGCACACATCCCAAACTGTGTAACTGTTTTTTATTTTCTTAAAAAAATAAATAAATAAATAAATAAAACAAAACAATAAAATAGTGTAAAATTATGGACATGGAAGATTTATTATTTTTATTATTATTTCAGGAATACTCTTTTAGCCTATTTTAACTCATGAACAAATCCATTTGCCTTTTATTGTTTGATATTAACAGAATCAAAATTCTTAAATAATGCCATTCTGAGTTAAAAAGGAGATGATCTAAAGAATCTGGATATGTGTATACACATAAAGAGTCTTTATACACGAAAGAGTCAAGTAAAAAATCAATTGTGTTTAAGTATAAATAATGAAATTTCATACTGTTTGTAGCACCGTATAATTATTGATAATGTTTCATGTGTTTCCGGATGTGCACCTATTCACTGCATTGTTCATGAGTGCCTTATGCTAAATGGTTCATACTAAAGAAATAAACAAGCAAAAGAATGAGTTACCTACACATGTTCTTAAGAATAACATACTTGCATATTTAAACCCCACAGGTTTCAATGGGTGGCAGCATATTTCCCTGATGACTACACTGGCACCACATTGTCCTCATTGCACTCCCTCACACACAGCCGCATTCCTCTGTAAATGTGTGTGGCAAGCAACGTTACCACCGCAAAATACCAATGTCAACAGGTGAGGAGCTAAACAAGCTACTGCACATACCGGCTTAGCAATTGTTTACTGTGGTTCAGGGAACAGGATAAGTGTGAAGCTGCATTTAAATGTTCTCGAGCTTACTTTTAAGCACCCTAGCAGGAAAACAAACACACACGGGTCGACGTGGAAAGGAAATGGTGGACTGTGCTGATTCAGGCTTGTGAAAACATCCCTTTTCGTGTACGTTCAGTGAAAGACGTGAGCCAGATAGAGTTGGGCCAACTGCTGAGGTTGGAAAGAACGCACTGCTGTCAGGTCTCCATTGTTCACCATGAAAAATGATTGGCACGGAACAGATACAGATCGAAACTTACTGGAGGGGAATGTATGTGTTTGTACAGTGCAATCTCAAAATAAGGTGGTGCGCATATAATAAGCGTATATAGATAAACCAGAGCAACTCAGAAAAGGTGAAAGGTGTTAATGTAGGTGTACGTGTAGGTGTAATGTAAAAGGTGTAATGTAATTTCTTTAATGTTACTAACAGTAAATTTTAGTGTTAGATTTATTTGTAATTCCTACAATTTTGTACAGACAGCAAACAAAGTAAGCATAAGCATTTTTACTATGTTTTTCAATTCATAGTTTTGAGTTATAGACTTTCCCTGAAATGATATCTTATTTGCACATATCTTCACTAGAGGTCAATTTCTAGCATTTTCTAGCAAGTGTGCCCAAAAGCCATAAGGGATAAAATTGCATTTAAAGACCTCATGTACCTCTACTCCTGGAAAATAAATAAATAAATAATTTCTGGCAAATTGTAAAGAATGACAAGTTTACAAGGGAAACAGAGTTCTCACTCTGATCATGAGTGTCATCCACACCAGTCTGTGGCTCCTCACCTGAGGTAAAAGTCACTCACGGCATGTTGAACACGAGCCTCGTCGTCATCTCTTCATCGACTGTTTTGTGTTCACGTTAAAGTTAGACTGGAAATAATCTCCGTCTTGATGATGTGAAGGCACTGGGGCATCACAAACATTTCAACATCTGATTAGAATCTGAATAAGATAAGGTTTATGTCTATTTCATTATTACATGTACTGTAGCTATCCAAAAATGTATCAAACTGTAAGAAAAGCTCACTTGGCTGTGATCCTTGCAGCTAAAAATCCAAGGCAAAGTTAAGAAATGAGCCTATTAATTTAGTTTTCTTAGAAGTGTCAAAGTTTCCAGTATTTCGTGCAGAAAATAAATATACATAAGGCGCGTAGACGGGAGGTTTTAACATGAACATGAATATACCACGGTCATTCACTCATCCATAGAAACTGCCTGGTAGGGTCATGGTGGTTTAAATTAAGATGCTACTTTGTTTATATTTTGGGAATTGGAATCGATTAAATTTGTTACAAAAAAAACAAGCAGGGATAAACAAAACTAATAATGAATGAAATTAAATAACCTGCACATATTTCCATTTGAGACCAATCATGAACTTAAGTGAAGTAGCTGAGGTTGTGAAACTATTAGAGCCACAATCCACACACCATGCATTAGTCTGTATTTATACAAATTAATTATCTCATGGTGTTTCTACATTTGGGGTTTCCAAATAGCAGTGTGTCAGAGTTTATTTATTTAATTAGAAAAATAAAAGTAAATATAATAATAATAATAATAATAATAATAATAATAATAATAATAACAACAACAACACGTAATTACAAAATTTAACACTAATTTAGGTCACACCAAATCCAGATTTAAATCCGAATTCAGATATAGATATTGTGAACCCTAAAGAGATACAGAAAGAGTTACACACTCATGCACAGTTATAGATAATATATAGGAGTTACATATTTATACACACTCATACACAGTTATAGATAATATATAGGAGTTACACATTTATACACACTCATACACAGTTATAGATAATATATAGGAGTTACACATTTATACACACTCATACACAGTTATAGATAATATAGAGTTACACATTTATACACACTCATACACAGTTATAGATAATATATAGAGTTACACATTTATACACACTCATACACAGTTACAGATAATATATAGAGTTACACACACTCATACACAGTTATAGATAATATATAGGAGTTACACATTTATACACACTCATACACAGTTATAGACAATATATAGAGTTACACACTTATACACATACTCATACACAGTTATAGATAAGATATAGAGTTACACACTTATACACATACTCATACACAGTTATAGATAAGATATAGAGTTACACATTTATACACACTCATACACAGTTATAGATAATATATAGGAGTTACACATTTATACACAATCATGCACAGTTATAGATAAGATATAGTAGTTACACACTCATAGACAGTTATAGATAATATATAGGAGTTACACATTTATACACAATCATGCACAGTTATAAATAATATATAGGGGTTCCACACTTATACACACACTCATACACAGTTGTAGATAAGATATAGAGTTACACACGTTATATATAAAATAATTTTTCAAAACACAAAGTAGAAGGATTTTTTTTTTTTTTAATCCAGTTCCTGGTTTATGCCGAGGAGTAACACGTGAACAACAACCAGGGCGCAGACGCAAACACCATGGCACATTCCTGACAGCCTTCCGTCACACTTACAAACAGTGGATAGATTCCTGTCAGAAGACAGAAGAGGAGTGCTCACTCTGTGGTGTAGCTTAAAGTTCGGATCAATAAATGAAAGCTATTATCAAAGCCTGAGAGTTTTATAAGGCAGGTGGGAAATTACCTTCATGAGATCTTAAAATATATGCATATACTCTAGTCGAAAACCTTTACAGATTTCCCCACACATAAATTTCCGCTCTTCTTAAGAAGTACATGACATTTGAAATCCGGAGTCAGCTGTGGGTGAAAGGTGATGAACTGGAAGCTTGTATTTATATTTTCGGAGGAAAATGTCGAGGCCTCTTAGCTTGTATTATACAAACTAATTATATCATGTTTAACACAGAATCACGGCACAGCAACGAGGCATTAAGGTAAACGCCGGGACTTTCCTAACAAAGTTGAAAGGGGAGAGATGAATACACACCAGCGCATACCTCGGTATGAAGGTGCACTCAAGCACAGATGGAAAATAATGTCTGTTTGTTCAAGTAAATTACGCAGATGATTGAAGCCATAAAGTGATCTAACCTTTAAGCGATTCTGCATTTTTCCTCACTCTTTATGGCAACATGTTTGTATTAATGGCAGCTGGCGAGAGTGAAGTCTAGACCGCAATATCTTACATACCCAAGTATTATCCCAACTCAAAACGGGTCAGTGACAAACATCCCCAACCATCAAATTGGAAAAGTCTTCTGGTGTCTGAAAAGGCTACAAAATTCTTGACGTATGTAAACTACCGCTTTCATCATTCTGTAACAATGTAGACACGCCCACTCAAATCTTCAACGTCAGTCTAATTCAAGCAGCCCATCACACATAAGCATTCATATTACAGTGTAGGATTATTAGTCTGCACTATGGAATATTCTACATTATCGTTTCGGTCATGGCTCCAAAATGGAGGACGTCCAAAGTATTATTTCTATTATACTATATACGAATATTATACTATTTCTGCATTCACGACAACTTCAAGCCAGAATTTCCAAGCTCCTGCAAGGAAAAGTGCACTCAATGTTGGAGCCAATATGGCATGAAGTGAACACCGTACGATGTGAACCATTATTACGACAGGTTTGAACCATTAAAATACATGGGTGAGTCAAATTTGTTTTGTGGTATGTTTTCTTGCCTTTTAGGCGTGTAGGGGCAGGTGTGAAACCACATGGGATAGTTACAAAAAAACAACTTAGCAATCACTTGATTAGCAAGCGTAGCTGTTCAACCAGCTTCACAAGTTTAGCTATTCTCTTTGTTCGTCGCTTTTTTCATTTCTTCCACAGGAACTCTCGGAGATCCAATGTCAAAAATATCAAGTAGGACGTTTCTGTACCTGATTTGGAGCAAGGTAATAATAATAATAATCAGTAGGGTGTGGTTTTCTACATAATTCAGTACTGACCAGAGTTCAGAACTGTTTTGGGAATTGAAACGATAATGGTGGAAAAACTAGGTTAAACAGCCAATTTATTCATAACTGTTCAAATTAGCCTAAATATTTGTTCCTCCACTCCTTTCCCATCTCTCTGTGCAGCAGTAGTGTGGGTGGAACCATGCCTTGTTGATGAGAGAGGTCAGAGGAGAATAGTCAGACTGGTCGGAGGTAACAGGAAGGCTACGTTAAGTCAAACAACCACGCTTTACAACCATGGCGATCAGAAAAGCATCTCAGGATGACGCAGTACGTTGAATCTTGAGGCGGACCGGCTACAAGCATATGATCTACACTCTGCACAAGCTCACCAAAACTGGACAGTTGAAGACTGGAATCTGGGATCACATATCCTCACAATGTTTCCTGATATTTGATGTGAATGTTAACTGAAACTCTTGACCTGTATTCTCATTATGAAGCCTGTTGGTGGGTACAGGTAGTTAAGGTCATTATCTGGAAAATATTCTTGTCAGTGTAGAAGTGGATAGGTGGAAGTCCATTGTCCACTTTGTTCTTTGCTTCATGTTCCTGTCCAGCACATTTTATATGCTTCAGGCTTTCAGCTCTTCCCCACTCTCCTAATTAAAGTAAGGCACAACATTGTGACAGAACTAAATTTGGACAGCACTAAATTCCTCTCCTGTGTCTCATGACTCTAAGCTCACTGCATCCAACCACTTAGAAACATGTTGTGCCCACAGCTGATTATACAACCCCAGTTCCAAAAAATTTGGGACGCTCGCCGTGTAAAATGTAAATAAAAACAGAATGCAATGATTTGCAAAGCTCACAAACCCATGTGTTATACACAATAGAACCTAGAAAACGTATCATATGTTTAAACTGAGTAAATGTACCATTTTAAGAAAAGAAAATAAGGTAATGTTGCATTTCATTGCCACAACACATCTCAAAAAAGTTGGGACGGGGGCAGCAAAAGGCTGGATAACTAAGTGTTACTAAAAAGAAACCGCTGTAGGAGCGTTTTGCAACTACTTAGGTTAATTGGCAACAGCTCAGTAACATGATTGGGTATAAAAAGAGTATCTTAATCCGGGTTCACAGTGTACGATTTTAGCCATGATTTGGTCGTCTGAGACAAATTTTGAGAATCCTAAAAAATTTCTATAATCATTGGCCAAAATCTGTAGTCTTTGATGGCTAGTTTTACATGTTCCCCAACAGCCGATTAATAGCCTTGAGATCAGATTTTTACTCCGATTAAGTTCTGGCGGTGTCAGAAGATTTGAGGCACAGTCCTGTAGTGTGGCTTCTCCTACTCCATATGAGTCTTGATTGTCAGACATTAATGACAAATGAGATCCTACAGTGTGACGTGGCTTACAGCAGGGATTGTGTCCGTACAGTCTGACAAGCAACAGTCGCAAAGGACTATTAAAAACCACACAGTGTGCACCTGGCTTTAGAGAGTCTTTCAGAAGTAAAGAAGAAAAACTGCATCTACAATTTGTGGAACAATTTCAGAATAATGTTCCTCACCGTAAAATTGCGAAGACTATGAATGTCTCATCATGCAAATAATAAATGCGCAAAAAAAAGTTTGTGGTTACACTCAAATCCAATGAAACACTATCAGACTTGGCATGTTATTGAATAATGGTAAACTTGTATTGTGCAGTGGGTGTTCCAGTTCATCCCAAAGGTGTTCAGTGGGGTTGAAGGCAGGGCTCTGTGCAGGACACTCAAGTTCTTCCACGCCAACCGTAACCTACCATGTCTTCATGGAGATCGCTTTGTGCATGGGGGCATCATCATGCTGGATCATGTTTGGGCCTCTGTGAAGGGAAAGTGTAATGCTACGGCATTCAAAGACATTCTGTACGATTGTGTGCTTCCAATTTCGTGGCAACAGTTTGTGGAAGAACTACATTTGGGCAAGATGGGTAGGTGTCCACAAACTTTTGGCCATATAGTGCTGGAGAAGGAAGCAAGTTTTATTAAACTCTGAGTATTTTCTCCATTTCTCTCATTCTCCATGGCTGCTCATGTTTCACATTCATCCCGGACGATGGCTTGCTTTAGATTCAGACTTATAATAGCAGGTTTGTCCATTATAATAATGAGGTCACAAACTTCTGTTCATTTGCTGTGGCTAGCAAAGCGACTTTGATGAAATCACAGAAGTGCAAAATGGTAGGTGGTAAATGCTTGTGGGTGTGGCTACATTGCAAAAAACGTTTTTTTGTTTCGTTTGATTACTGACAAGTCGAGTTATATCCTCTCACACAGAACAGGAAGTATGTATATGACAAGCATCATTTGATGCACTGTGTTTAAGCGCAACTTTCAACAAAAAATGTACAGCGAGTGAAAGCAGCATGCCCCTTAATCACATCTGACAGTCTCTTTCCTTCTTTCCTCTCTCACCATGTCTTGCTCTTTACACTCTCCATCACTCTATGGGCATGCGTGTGTGTATGTGTTTCTTTTTGCCAGTGCATCGCTTGCAGGTTCATATTTTAAACGTGCGACATTAAAGATGAATGCACGTGTCAGTTCAACCTCAGTGCACCCATGTAAACAATGAGGCTCCACTTTTTCCATCGCACGCATCTCTCGTCTCCATCTCTCCTCCTCAGAGTGTGACATCTTCTCCCCCTCCGAAAGCATAAAAATATACTTGCTTTCTGTCTCCTGAGACAAGGGGGCTCGGGAAGTGACAGCGCTCTGACGCTCAGTATAGTTAGTTGGGTTTGTGATGAGGGTGTGAGAAAGAGCCTCAAGGTCACCAGTTTTTTTTTTTTTTTCCTTCCAAAAAACATTATTCAGGCTTCGATGCTTGCGAAGCCAAAACCATCAGAGATTTATGCTTTTTAATTAACATGAATGAATGTAGCTGCAGCAACTCGACTACCCACCCCCAATCTTTCCTTTCTTGGCACACATGAGATCGTCAGGTTGCCCCCGTGTGAGGAGACAGGGAGCGAGCCAAAAACGAGTGGAAAATATACGTGAAGGAGAAACGTTCCGAGTGCGCGAGTGGGTGTGCGACAGATCGGGTGAGAGACACTGAACTGCATGGGAATGGATAGAGAGAGAGTGAGAGAGGGAGAGCATTTTGCACTCGTCTGCCAGATCTCACACAGATTATTATTATGGATTATTGTTATGTTCACATTAATTACACTTTCTGAAGCATAGGCAGTGCTCACAGCCACATGTTCCTGTACAGAGATGATGAGTGTGTGTGTGTGTGTGTGCCTGTGTGTAGTCGGGGCCCCTGTCTCAACACGTTCCAGAACACACACATGGCCCCAGGAACCTTTGTTATCTTATTATTGCCTCTGAAAGAGTCTGAAGTCTCTTCACTGCCAGGAGGGTGTCATGCAGAGAGGGTTGTTCATTAGTTATGAAGCCAAATGCACGCGCATGCCTCTTCCCATCCCTCCACCACCCTCCCCCAGCTCCGCCCACATTCTGTTGCCGCGGTGGTTGCCATGCCAATGCCAACAGTGCCATCTGAACTACCCTGCTGAGACCCTTCAAGGCTTCACTACGTCCTAAACGCTTCCCTTTTCTCTCTGTCTTTCTCTCCTGTCTCTCCGTCGTCCTCTCCATCTGTCTCCCTCTCGCTCTAACTTTGTCATGTTTTTCCCCCTCTCTTATTCTCTTTCCATCTAACCTTCACTCCGTCTTATTCTGGTGTTCTCTTCTTCTTCATTTTTCTCTTCATGTCTCTACTTCTACCCGTCTGTCTCCCTTTCAGTCTCCCTCCCTGTCTCTGTCATGTCTGGACTGAATCGTTGCTTGTGACATCTCATGCAATGCTGAAAGGAAACGTTGAGCGCTTTAACCTTTGCACCCGAGGGTCATGGACTAATGAGGTGCGGCGAGGACAGAAAGCAGGAAGACAGGAAAACCAAACAACAGCCTGTCGGCATGTACAGTGTCATACTGCTAAGGAGAGACACACATGATCTCACAAAGGAAAATAAAAAGACAGGGATGGAGTATGAAAAGCATGTTACAGAAGGGGGAAAAAAAAAAGTCACGACATCACATCAGAACACGCAAAAGCTGACGGAAGTATGCATTTTCATTCCATTACCAAGATCCAATTTACCTCAGAAGCTCTTTCCATGTCAGACATGGTCACGTAGAGCGAAGTATGAAAATCAGATGTGCAGCTTGAATTATCGGATTTCTGACAAACCTTTTTTTTTTTTTCCGTTCAGGCAATATTCCACGCACGGAAGAGTTGATTTAACAACCTGTCATAGCTAATTCCAGACTGGAAGATAACTTCCCCCGTGCTCCTCCAAGTTCTCGTTTGAACTCCAGCAAGGGCAAGGGATCAAAGACCAGAGCGATAGACTAAGTAACAGGAAGAACATTTTAATTCAATTCAATTTTTACATATGTAGCACTTTTAAATAATGGAAATTGTCACAAAGCAGCTTCACAGAAATATATAAATGTAGGCGATAAGTTTTAACTATATAAATAAAAGCCAAAGGTGACCGTGGCAAGGAAACACTCCATGAGATGACATGAGGAAGAAACCTTGAGAGGAACCAGACTTAAAAGACTGGCACCGAATAGTGCAATTACAAATAATTCCCTTTCATAACTGTACGCTACATGGTCAAAAAATGGAATTGTGTAACCAGGAAGTTCATTATAGTTTTAGCATGAAATCTATTTTATAGATCAGAGAAACGCTTCTAGGTAGCTCAGAAAATATGAGATGTTTGCTCTGTTTCTAATCTGTTGACCAATACAAACATCAACCCTGTTGTGTTTATGTCACTGCCCTTATTCCTCAACAAGATAAAACATGATCTGGAGAAGGAAAAATAGTGTGAGGGGGATGAGAGGATAGTAGGAGTAATATCTGACACACAAAAAGGGAGTTATGGACTGAAGGAGCTTATCATAAGCAGAGGAGGAAGAATCGACCCATACAGGAATTATGGTCATGCTTCTGCTAGGAGTCATGTGGAAAAATGTCACTGCTGTAGAAGCTATAAAAGGCTAAATAACAATATTCATCACTCACCGAATTAACTCTTTGTAGCCAAAAAATGGAATTTCTGCCTGTTTTGAGTGTATTCATGTTCAGCATTGAATTTATTTGTGATGTCACACTCCACAATAGTGCTTAATGGCTCGTATGAAACTAGATATTCTGGATTTTAAGAATTTAAAAGTACCCCTCTTTCCCGTCGTCCTGCTCACCAGCAGATAAACACAGAGTCATGATACCTTCCACACAGAAACCCAACCCAACTGAATAATCTTATAACAGGCTTGTGGTGATGAAATAATTCATTTATTTACACCGATTGAAAAGGTCAGTTTAAATTCCGCCGACAGAATGGAATGCCACTGTACTGCAAACTGCTAAAACGTAGGGTGTGAATATACACAGAATTAGAATGTTCTATATTTCTGTATAAATATGACCTAAAACATCATCAGATTTTCACACTAGACCTAAAAGTAGATAATGAGAACCCAATTAAATAAAAGGAGATATATATTAAATATATATAAAATATTATACCTGTCATTTATTTATTGAGGAAAATGATCCGATATTACATATCTGTAAGTGGCAAAAGTCAGTGAACCTTTGCTTTCAGTACCTGGTGTGACCCCCTTGTTCAGCAATAACTGCAACTAAACATTTCCGGTAACTGTCGATCGGCCCTGCACATCATCTTGGAGGAATTTCAGCCCGTTCCTCAGTACAGAACAGCTTCAACTCTGGGATGTTGGTGGGTTTCCTCACATGAACTGCTTGCTTCAGGTCCTTCCACAACATTTCTACTGGATTAAGGTCAGGACTTTGACTTGGTCATTCCAAAACATTAACTTTATTCTTCTTTAACTATTCTTTGGTAGAACAGCTTGTGTGCTTAGGGTCGTTGTCTTGCTGCATGACCCACTTTCTCTTGAGATTCAGTTCACGGACAGATGTCCTGATATTTTCCTTCAGAATTCATTGTTCCATCAATGATGGCAAGCCATCCAGGCCCAGATGCAGCAAAACAGGCCTAAACCATGATACTACAACCACCATGTTTCACAGATGGGATAAGGTTCTTGTGCTGAAATGCAGTGTTTTCCTTTCTCCAAACATAATGCTTCTCATTTAAAACAAAAAGTTATATTTTAGTCTCATCCGTCCATCAAATATTTTTTTTCCAGTAGCCTTCTGGCTTGTCCATGTGGTCTTTAGCAAAAGAGCAGCGATGCTCTTTTTGGAGAACAGTAGCTTTCTCCTTACAATTAACAACATTGTTGTTCAGTGTTCTCCTGATGGTGGACTCATGAACATTAACATTATCCAATGTGAGAGAGGCCTTTAGTTGCTTAGAAGTTACCCTGGGTTCCTTTGTGACCTCACCAGACTATCACACATCTTGTTCTTGTAGTGATCTTTGTTGGTCGACCGCTCCTGGGGAGGGTAACAATGGTCTTGAACTTTCCTTCATTTGTACACAATATGTTTGACTGTGGATTGGTGAATAGTTTTGTAAAAACTTCTAGCTTGATGAGTATCAACTCTTTTTCTGAGATCTTCAGAAACATAATTTGTTCATGCCATAATACATTTCCACAAACATGTGTTGTGAAGATCAGACTTTGATAAATCCCTGGTTTTTTTTGTAAAACAGGACACTCACTCACACCTAATTGTCAACCCATTTGTATCTAACAAACTTGTTCAATGTGTGTGAGCATGGTGTTAGTTCTAGCTCTCTAAAACGGCTCTACTGAAAGGAAATCATCTGGGGTCTACATGGAATCGTTAAGGGACAACCCAAAGAACCTGTCATAATGCTTTTTTTCAGTGTTTTTAGACTCATCTTGAGTAGGGACCTTGTGAACTGGAACTTATAACAGATACTACGATTGTACCAACAAAACTGTGGTTATAATTTCTTCACAGCGTTTCATCCCAATTTAAATTTAAAGAAAGGAAAGGAGTTTAACTTGTTTAACTTCACAAACTTGTCCATGATCTGATCTGGTGTTAATTAGCAGCAAAAGGTCACTTAATAATGAAAACAAGACAGAGAGAAAGAGTAAACAAGGATTAATTGGACAAAAGCAAAAAGAAAGCAAACACAAAGTGCTGATGTTGGCTTTTTAAATCTGTACATTTATATGTTTTCATTTGGCAGACACTTATTTTATTTTAATAAGTTTCCAAGTAAGGCAGAACATAATCTAAACTCAGAGTTGTTAAAAAAGAAAGCGCAGCAAAGGCTTGTCATCACACACACACACACACATACATATATAAATATATACATATATATAGAGAGAGAGAGATATACATATGCATATATACACACACACACACATATGTATGTATATATATATATATATATATATATATATATATATATATATATATATATATATATATATTAATTTTGTGTTGGTCTCAGGGAAGAGTTTGTAAAAAATACTGTTTGTATTATCGTTTCTTTTTGCAAGCACAACATTTGAGAAGACGTTATTCCTTCTTCTAGAACACTCAGCCCGATTTAAGCCAATTAACTGATTTAAAGCTTGGCCTCGAAAAAAGGATTTGATGGTTTTCGGTCTTGGTCGGATCTTGCCTCACTTATGACTCTGTCTTGACTGGATCTCGACTTGTCCGGATCTTGAAGTGGTCTTGGACTCAACAATGGCATTTTTGAGGCCAGCTCTAGCCACAAGTCAGTAAGTGCTAATAGATAAGAGTGCTACAAATACTGGTCAGTTAATTTACATCCTTGCAGTTCAAACAAGACAAACTTGCACTACACCCACTACATACCCATCATGCATATGCAAAACCAAAAAAAAAAAACAGTAGCATATTTAAATGCAAAAATTGGAAGATATGGATCAGGAATAGGCAGCGAGATAAACATGGTAATGTGACAAGAATATAGGGCAAATGATGAACTTCCTGTAATATCAAAGGTGCCTATTGGACATGTTAGGGCTGTAACTATGAAAACATTATGAATACTTTAATCAGAATTAACAGATAATGTGTTATAAACAGGTGCAAATACAGATATTTCTATATAAAAATACAAAAAATAAAAGAAATATGTTTTTATTTATAGAGCGGACGCTCCACATAGCCCACGCAGATCACGGTGTGTGCAGGGTGTACAGTATCTCTGCTGAAGTCTAGAACAACAAAAAAAAAAAATCACTTAATTTATTTAAAAACATTCATTGTGCAAGTATTTTCATCGCTCTTCATCGTTATTTTCTTCCCAGAACTATAATGAAATGCCGCTTTTGACTCGCAGCAGCACTGCGTCCCAGATTCGTAGTAGATTCTAAAAGCATGACCAACAAAACCTTTCTGATCTTTCTGGAATGTAACAAAACCGAAAACTGGAGTAAAGTCTGTTCAAATAGTGCATCATTAGGTGACTAACTATAAAATAACAATTCCCTATTTTGGGAATGACACTGTTTTGAAAGATAGTTCCCTAAGTCAGTCTAAATCTAGCAAAGCCAGTCACATTAGACAGAAAGCTTTCCAGAATGTTCCACAGGGCATCTAAGATCAATTCGGGCCTCAAGCTAAGTAGCTGAGGTTCAAGAACTGTCAAAATTCAGGATTTTAATTTAGGAAAGCAAATTGTTATTATTTTGTTTTCTGGTAACTGAAGGGCAGTCCTCAATGAAAAAAAAAAAAAAAACATCTTTAAACAAAATAAGAATTTATACCGATCATCCTGTTCAAAAGTTTACACCCCCCTGGCTCTTAATGTATCGTGTTGCCTTCTTGAGCATCAGTGAATGTTTGCACCTTTATATAATAGTCGGGTACGATTCCCTCAGTCGTCCTCAGTGTGAAAAGATGGATCTCAATATCATATAGTCGCTGTTGGAAAGGGGTCAAAAATGCCAAAGATGCTGGAAAAGTAAAGAATGTACAGGACCTGGAGGATTTTTCTGAAGAACAGTGGGCGGTTTAACTGCTCAGGACAAACAAGGGACTCATGAACAACTCTCACAAAACAAAAAAAAAGTCATGGATCATCCAGGGAACAACAAACAGTATTAAGAATCAAGGGTATGTAAACTTTTGAACTGGTTCATTTGTGTAAATTCAGTTATTATTGTGTATTGTGGACTATATATAAACATCTGTTATGTGGAATAGCTTATTAACAGCAGTACTAAATAAACAACAACATGCAATTTTTATTATTCTCCTTATTTTTTATTTCATTATTTACATTCTGCAGATTATGCAAGGTGTATGTAACCTAATGACCACAACTGTATGTTCTTGCTATTTGCTGTTTGTATTTTTTCCAGCAGCTCTGGACATTTGATGGTTTCCATGAACATAGTGGCAGGGTTGACATCAAAAAAAAAAATTTCAAAACAAACAAATGAACATACTACTTCCGGGTTAGACCATGCCCAATTCAAGTCTTAATACAGATATTGAGAGCTCTAAACAGATACAGAAACTGATGCGCATAGTGGCATTGCTTTACACCCCTTGGGTACGTGTATCCATTTGCACACAGTGTATGTATTGCCCATTGAAATATTATAAATTGACAAATAGCAGTGTTATAGCAGTTTGTGTCAGGTCAAGTATCAACAGTAGTAAAGACATAATAAATACTGACATTAAAATAGAAAGCTCCCAGACTCTAACACTCTTTTAGGTTGATCTCTTAGTCATCCTCCATGAATTTTCCCATGAATCATGTTTCACTTCTAAACGCCATAACACACCCCCACTGTTCATTTGCAAGATACAGTACATACACCTGCTCTACTAGCTTCCTCCACCTTAGCCTAAGGGCTAAATAGGGTGCTTTTAGGTCAGTTCAGGTAGAATACATCCTGTTATCATTTATTAGCATGCACACTTACAAAGCTTACTCCAGAGAGTGAGTACAAGAGGAATTATACAAATTAATACCTTGTTTATGGAAATAGAGGCAGGTTTAATAAGTAATTGGAAAATGGTTCATTTTAGGAAGCAGAGCAATGTCTACTACTGGGTTCAACACGCGTTTCCTCCGAACACCAAACACACAAAACAGAAATTATGTAATGCTTTCATTCAAGAATAAGAAAAAACAAAACAAAACAAAACAAAACAAAAAAAAAACAATCAATTAGAGTTCTGTTATCTGGTTTATCTTTGTGTAGTTTGTACATTGATTGGACAACGTGTGCAGTGTGTGTTCTTGGACAGTGTGTGAATCGATCTACTTTTAATTTCTCCTCCAAAGGCACTTTTGGGTGGAAAAAAAATATATTTTCTGCACTTATATAGCGCTTTTTTAACTTTAGTGGTTCCAAAGCGCTTTACACTGTGTCTCATTCACACATTCAAACTCACTCACCAACGGTAGCATAGATGCCATGCAAGGCGCTAGCTTGCCATCGGGAGCAACTTGGGGTTCAGTGTCTTGCCCAAGGATACTTTGGTATGTGGTGTCACGTGGGCCGGGAATCGAACCGCCAACCCTACAATTAGTGGACAACCCGCTCTACCACCTGAGCCACAGCCTAACGAAGTAATCAATCTTTTTCAATAATCAATTATTCATGACTTTTCCTACGTGGCATTTCAATCACTGCTGATGACATGTTATGGATGTGTGAGCAAAGTGGGCTGAAAAAATAATCAACCGCAATGGATGTCAAATCTATGTGGCCGTTCCCTCTGTGTGATCACATGACACGACTGCACTGCTTGAATGTACAGTCTGGGCTAAAAGGAAATCAGCCCCAGCCTCCCTTCTTCATACCAATATACTGTGTATATTAATTACAACTGTTGGTGGTGTGTTCGACTGCACCTGGTTCCACAAAAAAGTCCATCCGTCCATCCATTTTTCTGTACCGCTTATCCTACACAGAGTCGCGGGGAGCTTATCCCAGGGAACCCGGGGCACAAAGCAGGGGACACCCTGGATGGGGTTCCAACCCAACACAGGGGACAATCTCACACCCATTCTTGACAATCTGGAGTTGCCAATCAACCTACAATGCATGTTTTAGGACTGGGGAAGGAAACCAGAGTACCTGGAGGAAACCCTGATGCACAGGGAGAACATGCAAACTCTGCGCACACAGGGCGTTAGCGGGATTTGAACACCAACCCTGGAGGTGTGAGGCAAATGTTCTAAACACTAAGTGTCACTGAGCCCCTGTTTACACTAGTTTGTGTTTGTTTTAAAACAGCGTTTTAAGATGAAAACGATCCTCGTCCACACTGGCGTTTCTGCCGTGTTTCAGAAACGATCTCCATCCACACGACACAACCAACAACGCATGTCACATGACCATTCATGCACACTGGGTATGCACATACAAGTGTAAGCAGGAAGTTGGTTGCTAGTCCAAACTGGTGCTCCATGTAGGGCTTACGCTGCTTGAAATGAGATTTGTTGCTGATTGCTCTAATCAAAGCTCGCCTCTTGCGCATGTAGGCAGCTGCAGTTTTATAAAACACAGAATTTAACTGCACTATGACTGCTAAGAATGACAAGAAAGTCAGCAAAGCTTGCAGTTCGGTCTCCATGTTGTTGTGTATACAATCAAGGTAGTGTAATGGTCATATGGTAGGGGCTTGACGAATCAGGGAAGGATACGCAATGATCCAGAAGACCCAATCAGAGAGCGAATGTGGGCAAAGCCACGCCTTCGTTTTCAAAAGTCTTCGTTTTGGTCTGTTTACACTGAAACATGAGCGTGGAGTTTTTAAACTAAAACGGGGTCTTCTGCGTTTCCAAAAGTCTCGGAGTAGTGTAGACGACACGACAGGAGTAACCGTAAAAGTTATGCGTTTTAAAATGAAAACACACTCATGTAAACAGGACCTAAGTGGCACTAAATGTGCTAAACACTAAGCCTCCTAAAAGTCCAAAATAATCTGCTTTAACATTTCTTAACAGCAAGCAGTGTGATGTGCACGCCAAAAATAATGAAACTTTATATTGATATCTTTTTATGTTTAACTCAGTTTGAATATTTTTCAAAATTTTTTGAAAAACATAAAGACATTAAGACACATGAAATTGTGCAATGATTAAAAAAAAAAAGAAAGAAAGAAAAAAAAAAAAAGCAATTTGTATAATCTTGGCGTCCTTTACTCTCCAGCTGCATGACTAAACCACTTGGGCTGCTTTTTGCTTTTAAACAGCCTTGATGATGAAGTTCTCACAGCACTACTTGGCTCCAAGTCATCGATCCTTGTTCACGCTGAGCATTCTGCATAAGCATTACAAACGAAGCGCCTTAAATACGTATTGCAATCTTCCGACTGATATTGAATATACAGTAAATATGAAAAGCCAACAGGAAGTAGTGAGGATTTGTAGCTCCACTTGCAGGTCCAATCAAATTCCACCCAGAAGAATGCGTTATCATTGGCAAGCTCTACGTCGGACCCTCCAGGATTTTACGACCACAGAACTTAACACAAAATCAAGCAAACTCCGCAATACTCGCGGAAGCTTGACTTTTTTTCAAAATTGCCGCAGATTTGGGCCGAGACGCGTCGTGTGACGTCATCACAACGCGCATTCAGCCAAAACCCTCTTCCATTCACATGCGTTGAACAAGAGTACAGCTAAAAGCTCTCATTTACCAACGACCATCAATGTGAAAGACCGTGCAAAACAATTCCGTGCGATTGCACTTCTGCCAGTTCAAGTAATTTTCCACAAAATTAATAAATTAATTAATCTCTGTAAATTGCATTGCAAATTTTGAAAAGGAAAACCAAGCATTTTTTTGGCCGCATCAATCACAAAAAAAAGCTCTGTGGAATGATATATCTCGACAGTTTATTTAGTAGAAACCGGGGACTGCATGCTTCTCTTTGTGGTCCAATAAAAAATTATCTCGATTGCTGCTTTCTTGGCATAATTGTGGGAAATTGGAAGAAAAAAAAAAGAAAAGAAAAATGCTGTAATTGAAGAAAAAGGTGGGAGGGGGTAAGCTATGGGTTGGGACAATTATTGTTGGGAGCTCAAGAAGCAGAAAGAAAGCTGTGTGTGTTTTGGTGCGAAGCCATTAGCAGTAACTTCAGGCAGCGTTGGGTTAAACGAGTGTTAGCACAAAAAGAACGCAAGTCAACGCAGAGAGCGCTCGGGTCAAACCAGCAAGCTTGGCAACCATTTTTCCAACTCGTCCCTGAGGACGTCCCGATTCCATGTCCTGCCTTGGCTACGTTTTTGTTTGGTTTTGTTTGCTTTTTCCCTTCCTGCTCCTTTCTGTTCTTATTTTACCTCTGTCGCTTTCTTGGCTGTCATTCGGAGCCATGTCACTGCCGACCCCCATCCTGCCCTTAGATTTCCTCTTCCTGTGTGTGTATATATGTGTGTGTGTGTGTGTGTGTGTGTGTCACTTCATTTTTAAGTGCTGTAGTTGTTGTTGTTGTTAATCCCTTTCTTCCACTTCCATTGAGCTTGGCAAATACTAACTAAGTGTTTACACCAAGCTGGCTGTCCATCAGAGATGCAGTGTGTGTGTGTGTGTGTGTGTGTGTGTGTGTGTGTGTCCGCTGGCAAATGATACAAAGAACCACATTTTTCGAATAAGAAATCAACATCTCCAATCCCACCAAGCATGAACATCTCTCTCTAGATCTCTCTCTCACACACACACACACAGAAGCAGTAGCAGAGCAAGATTTCTTTAAGCGCCTTCAGATTCTGCCTTGAATTATTTATTCCTTCCATGTTCCACCCTGAAGTGAGAACACACACATACATACACACACACACACACACACACACACACACACACACACACGCTTCTCTATCAACACATCCATCACTACAGCTCTTTAGCTTCCTATTCTCTCCCCTTACCCACTGTTAACATTGCGTCAGTGGTAAGGGGTTTGTGTGTGTGTGTTTGGGGGGGTGACGGGTCCTTCTAAGTGTCCTCACTCGTCATCACTCTCTCAGCTTGTGTGTCAGTGTGTAAGGATCCATGAGCTGATATGCGAGACACTGAATCTCAGCAATAGGTCAATGGTAAAATGAGTGTGGTGTGTTCCACGTCTACTACCAAGTGTTCGGTGAGTGTGTTTAGATTGTGCAGTTGTTAGAACGTGTGTGTGTGTGGTTTTTAATGTGTTGTTTGTGAGGTCTGTCATGTATGCATGTAAACTAATTCATCAGACCGTATGTGTGTGTTAGATGAGTGGGTGGGCATACTCTCACAGGAGCAGCGGTCAAGCAGGATCGGTTTTGTTTACCTGAATGTGTCTATGTGTGTGTGTGTGTGTGTGTTTGTGTGTGTGTGTGTCTTGCGGCTCCTCAAAACCTTTGTTTACTGTCTGTTCAGCAGCTGACTGAAGTCACTCCCCTGTCCCCAAACTCAGCAGGAGTCTGGGAAAGCGCGTGAACACACACACTCGCCGCGTCACATCAGGCACAATCACTCACTCACCTGTCACACCACATCGCATCACATCACATCAAAGCGACCTTTTCAACAAGTTTTAGCGCCACCAGCTTGCTGGTCCAGTACTAAAAGCGTGTAGTGCAAGTAATCGTCCTGAAGGTGGAATCGTACCAGGGGAGAAAAGAAATC
This sequence comes from Ictalurus furcatus, assembly GCF_023375685.1. Taxonomy (NCBI): domain Eukaryota; kingdom Metazoa; phylum Chordata; class Actinopteri; order Siluriformes; family Ictaluridae; genus Ictalurus; species Ictalurus furcatus. Next base: position 10,996,471 of record NC_071260.1, on the reverse strand, counting down.
GGTCGTTAGCGCTGCCAAACAACAAAAACGTCGTGCTAATTTATTTGTCAAACATGTTTCATTTCTCAAACACTACACCAACACCAGCAGTGTTCGAATGCCAAAAAAAACAGCATGAAAACACACATGCTTTTGTTTCTGAAACACTCGGGGTGCTAAATTTTACCAAAAAAAAAAAAAGGTTTTCATTTCAAACTGACAAAACAGGCTTTAAAACAATAAACATTACCCCCCCCCCCAAAAAAAAAAAATATATATATATATATATATTTAAATAATAAAAAGCGCTCGTATTTCTTCTTTGCTTTTCATTCTAAGGCCAAAACGAACGATTCATCGAATGACCCGGATGTGTACCAGCAATTACTAGCTAGATTAAAGATTCCCCTGAGTGCCATTAGTGATGCGCTGCTAAAAAGGGTCGCTAGACATTGCAAGAGGGTGACGGACGACACGGAGGCGGAAACACTCGGCAGGATTCTCCGGGCGGTGCAGACCGTTTAGCATCGCTCAAAATATATTTCTGTATTTAAAACAGAAGAAGATTCCAGAGTACACATCATAACCAGAGGATAGCTTGTAGAATAGGCAGCTTCCGGTACTTCCAGGACGACTCGCTGAACTGTACTGCAGTGGGCATTTTTAATCGTATTTGGATTCACAATTTACACCGATCATCCTGTTCAAAAGTTTACACCACCTTGGTTATTAATGTATCGTGTTGCCTTCTTGAGCATCAGTGAATGTTTGCACCTTATGTAATAGTCGTGTACGAGTCCCTCAGTTGTCCTCAATGTGAAAAGATGGATCTCAACATCATATAGCTGCTGTTGGAAAAGGGGTCAAAAATGCAGAGGATGCTGGAAAAGCAAGGAATGTGCAGGACCTGGAGGATTTTTCATATCATATCATATATTAATTCATTTATCAACCTGGCCTCACTCTCAACCACTTTTCCTTTCCTCCAGGTCAAAACAGACAAACTCTTCAAAATGTATACCTACGAGGGGCACGTATCAGAACTGGACCATGGAGCAATGGAAGAAGGTGGCCTGGTCTGATGAATTATGTTTCCTTTTACATCATGTGGACAGTCGGGTGCATGAGCATTGATTACCTGGAGAAGAGATGGCACCGGGATGTACTATGGGAGGAAGGCATGGCAATGTTCTGCTTGGAAACATGTGGATGTTTCTTTGACATGTACCACCTACCTAAACATCGTTGCAGACCAAGTACTGCACTCCTTCATGTGAACGGTATTCCCTAATAGCAGCTGCCTTTTTCAGCAGGATAATGCGCCGTGCCACACTGCAAACATCGTTCAGGAATGGTTTAAGGAATATGACAAAGAGTTCAAGGAGTTCACTTGGCCTCCAAATTCACCAGATCTCAATCCGATGTTCTGATCCATGCAGGCCCGACCTCGCAACCTACAGGACTTAAAAGGGTCAGCTGATAACGTCCTGGTGCCAGATACCATACATACATACATACACACACACACACACATATATATATATATATATATATACAAATATACACATTTACATACATATATACACTCAGATACATATAAATACACACACACACACACACACACACCAATCAGCTATAACATAAATTGTAGAATAACAATAAAGTCATCAAAACTCTGAAATAACACAAATGGAACTATGGGAATTATGTTGTGATAAAAATAAATAAATAAATAAATCTAAATAATGTAGTATTTTAGCATCTTCAATGTGGACTCCGTTTTTGCCTAGATCTTCCAGAAATGTATTCTTGCATTTTCTCAACCAATTTCTTGAGGAATTTCCCTGAGATGCTTTTTAAACAGTATTAAAGGAGTTCCCACCTACGCTGGACACTTATTGGATTGAAACATTTCAGTCAAGTGTCTCCAAACTTTTGACCGGTAGTGTGAGTGTGTGTATATATACATGCATATATAATTATATTCAGATTGTAGACTGTCTGCTAAATCAGTCCCTTTCATTTTCCGTTTATTGGTTTCAAAACTGATCTGGATTGAGCGGATGGATTTTAATCAGTGTTTGTTTTTAAATAAAAATTTATTTCTTACTTTAACACTTGCCAAGAAAATCAAAAAAAAAAAATGAAATAAAACAAGCAATTTTTTTGTTTCTGAAAGAAAGATAAACGAACGCAACGTTTTACGGAACTAATAATAAACCTCACGACGTGATTTACATTTTTTCCTCATATTTTGTACACACACTTGCTTGAAATATAATTAAAATTCTGTGCAAATCCTTCAGAAGAATGGGCTGGTTTCATTGTAATTTCACCACAGAGGAGATTTCGCCGTCACTGTCGTTGACAAAACAGTCCTTAAAGTCTGTTGAACCCGAACATCTGATCAGACGAAGGATTAATGTTAATCTGAGCACACCTTTCATGTTGAACTGAACAATGGAGACGTTGTTCACAGAAAATGATGATGCAGGCAATTTTGACACAGTGACTGTTCCTGGTGAAAAATGAACTTAAATTAACCCGACTCCTTCTTGTCTAATGCAGGAGTTCCCAAACTTTTCCAGGGCAAGGCCCCCCGACTGGCATTAACATTTGACCGAGGCCCCCCTTTTGCAAGATGTCTTTAAAACACATTAAAAATACAGACTTCTGAATATATCCCCCTTTTTTTTATTAATAATTACATCTTACATCTTTACATTACATTAGATTAGGAATTGATTGTGTGTGTGGTTGTCTGAGAGTGAGAAAGAGAAAATCATGTATTTATTTATTTTTCACACCAAATTGTTGAGGTCCCCCGGGCACCCCTGGCGGCCCCCTCTTTGAAAACCACTGGTCTAATGTATAGTTGGGGGGGGAGTCCAGAGGAGGATTTACGAGTGTTAAAGCAAAGAGTTCCTCATCAGTAATGGACAAAGTTTAAGTGAAACATCTTCAAAGGTGAACACAAGCGGGGACAGATGTATAGCAACAGAGACAAACATGTGTTTAACATATTAAGACGGTGAAACGATTGTCCTACTGGGACATATAAAGACGTCTTTTCCTCATGTAACAGCTCTCATAACCCTTAATGACCTCCTCGGTTTACACACACATCCCGACTCATCTTAGAGCCTACACACACACACACACACACACAGAGCATCCCCCGACAAACAAACACTCGGTGGTTGAGTGTTTTGGCAGATGGGTGGATATTAGGAACGTCAGGAGTTCAGAGATGCCCCCCTGCTATAGTTCCCACCAGCATATCAACAGGGAGGATAAATAAAAAGGTACACCAGCTGGGAAAGCTTTTTAAAAACAGACACATAGGGGCACAAATAAACGGCAAGCCGACACAGCAACGCATACCGCTCCTGATGGAGCAGACAGACCAACATGCCCGGGCAGAACTGTGTGGCAATGTTCACTTACACTGATTTTATCTCTGCGCTAGATTTTATCAGCGGAACGTAAATGAAAGAATAACAAGGTGCCTTCGGAGGCGATATAATAAATCAGCAACTATTACGCATCCTGTCGTGACCTGTGTTATTGTCATATAAAACAAGTAAATTAAGAGCGATGAGTTAACTGACACGGAGTTGAGCTGTGATGATTAATATACAGCAATGCGTACACACACGCACACACACACACACACACACACACACACACACACGCTTGAATGACCAAACTCAAACATGTCCGCTGGGTGGCTTTCTGTCCTATGGATGAATTCTGTGTTAGGTCCCAGCATGGTGCAGGTCCTGGACAGACACACACACACACACACACACACACATACACACACACACACACACACACAAACCCTGGCTAGCATTAGCATGCTGCCTGCATAGGTCAGTGCCAGCAGGCCTTTTGTGCATCAGTGCAGTGATGTCAGTGGCTGTTTGTTTTGTGTGTGTGTGTGTGTGTGTGTGTGTGTGTATGTATGTATACACAGCCCATCAAGGCAGGAGACTTAAATTCTCACTTTGAGACAATGTTTCAGAAAGCTGCACAAACCTTACAAGCTGCAGATATAAAGATTAAGACTTTCATCTAGTGCTGATCTTGTCCTGGAGTTATCGGACAAAGAGTCCCTTTCGGTCGGAAATAAATGTGAAACCATTGCGGTGAAACGTTCACACCCGCATGCACGTCGACACTGAGATACCCGCATGCACATCGATCAGTTTGTGTGAGTGTGGAAATATGAGGAAACTGTGTCTATGTGCCTGATAAAGAGAGACAAAGAGAGAGAGAGAGTGTAGAGACAGAGACAGAGACTGGGTTTGTCTGGTGTCTGTCTCCTGTTTCTTAATTCAAGGACCCCTGTGCAGCAAGTGCAATATCAAAGCCAGATGGAATATGAATAAATCTAATATTGCGGAGGCTTGAAGGGTAAGGGCAGAGAGAATTAGATTCACGGCCGAGGTTAAGGAGAGGTTAGCAGAGCCTTTGATTTCAGCTAATCTCTCCATCAGATCAAATGCTAAACTGAGAGCGGCATTCCATTTGGCTTTGAGCTACCGCCACCGCGCACAAGGGGACATTCTTCCCTGTCACTCCGTACCGTTGTTTCTCTTTCTGCTGGTCAATGTTCGGCTTCGTTTTGACAAGCTAAACAGTTGCAATTCTGTCAAACCAAGTTATAAAGACGGTCATGCTTTCCGTAACACTGTATGTTTCTCAGGTTGTCCATCTGGAGAAGCTTCTACAGGTCCGACAGTACAATCAAGGGCTTCCCTTTCGAAGAGGGAAGCTAAGAACCTTTAAAGAACTCGTGAGATGAACACGCTCGTGACCGAGCTTGTGACTGGTCGTTTAAAACGAGGCGTGCTCAACCCAGTTCAAGCTGGAGGAGCGACTGCCTGGAAATTTGAGCAGCGCCACCTACAGTACTGGTGCACACGTACACAGTGGCCAATACGAAATTATAGCGCGTACAGACCCCTGAGTGATGCACGTCACTGCGACATCAGCTCCACGTCCTAACTGCAAAAACAAAGTGGGAAACTAGAGTGATTTTTAAGAGCAGGCAGAATTCGTTTTCTAAAAATACCGTCTTGTGTTGTCGAGTGTGAAAATTGGAAGGTTTCGTAAACACGTTCGTTTTTACCGCATGCTATCAAATCGGACACCTTTCCAAGCCAACAGATGAAGGTTGCACTTACAGATGGTTAACTGGAGGGATAACTGGTCAGAGGAGCTCTATGTTGTTTGCCTAAAATTTATATCAAGGAACTAGCTAGCGAACACGAGATAGCTTGGTCACATTCTTATTGGGGTGTTAATAATATTTATATACTACCTTTACATAGCTCATACAGACAAAAAAAACTAATTCCAGAAAGTCCTGAAGAAGTAGAGAGGTAATGTTCGGAAAAAAGAAAATATTTTAACCGTGAGTGAAGGGAGTGTGTGGGTGTGTAAATGCGCAGTAAGCCCCAAAGGTATTGGCGTGCTAGACCATTTAAGGCTTTAAAGGTGAGGAGCAGAAGTTTGAATTGAATGCGACAGGAGACCAGTGTAAACCAGCCAAAGTGGGAGTAATATGTTCGAAGCATTTTGTACAGGTAATGACGCGGTGCTGCAGAGTTTTGAATGTATTGTAATTTGGTAATCAACTTGGATGGGAGGCCAAAAAACAGACAATTGCAGTAATCAAGTCGTGATGTTATGAATGCATGAACCAGTGACTCAGCATCCTTCATGCCAAGAATGGGACGCAATCTGGCGATTTGTCCGAGGTGAAAAAAGGGAATTTTTTCTGACAGGTTTGATGTGCGCTTCAAAAGCAACACCAACATATTTTTTTTTTCAAGAGGGTTTTGTGAGGAAGCCATCAATATCCATGCTTATTTCAACATTTTGTCTGCGCGCTTGTGAGTCAAAAATAATTATTTCAGTTTTTTGAGCACTGAATTTGAGAAAGTTATTGTTCAGCCACTGTTTTATTTCATGAATCCAGGCTGTTAGTGCACTAGTTGAGACGGATATGTCAGACCGGGCGGTTGCATAGATCTGCGTTTCGTCAGCATAGCAGCGGTATTGATGATCGCAATGACGAATGATGTGACCGAGGGGAAGCAAATAAATTATGAAAAGGAGAGGGCCAGGAATGGAGCCCTGGGGAACACCTCGGGTGAGGGGGGCCAGTGGGGGATTTGAAGCCTTGAATAGAAACAAAATATTTACGATCTGTGAGATATGATAGAAGCCAAGCTTGAGCATCGCCTGCGATACAAATGTCTGTGAGACGGGAGAGGAGTGTTTTGTAGCAGATAGTGTCGAACGCAGTATTCGGGTCAAGCAGTATTAGAACACTGAGACCCCCAGAGTCAAAAGAGATGAGGAGGTCATTTATGACCCGCACAAGAGCTGTTTCAGTGCTATGAAACTTTCGAAAGCCGGTCTGAAAAGGGTAAAAAAGGTTATTTGCCACTAAATGAGACTGTAACTGGGAGGTTACAACTTTTTCCAGTAGCTTTGATACAAACGGCAGGTTTTAAAATTGTGTGGTAGCTTAGTAGGATAGATGGGTAAAGGTTGTGTTTCTTGAGCACTGGGGTTACAGCAGCAATTTTAAGGTTATCAGGGACAGTAGCAAAGGTGAAAGAAGCATTTACAAGATGCACGATAGGAGCACATATGGCAGAGAGAAAGCTTTTAGGTGGGATTGTTGGAGCAGGGTCTAGCAGGGTCTGGCAGGGTGAAGAGTTTGATTTTTGTATTAGATTACTGATGTAAGATCAGTGTTGCCAATAATGGACACATTTATCTAGTTAACCTTGTTCAGCTAACGAATGAGTTTAAAGCATCTGTCTGGGCAGCACCTTGGCTTTCTCTGCCGCGATGTCCTCGATGTTGTCATAGTATAATGTTCCATCTTGAACATGCCCACAAATAACAAAGTTGTAAACATAAAGAGACGCCTCGTATGCCTTCAATTTCTCTCTAGCCACTGACAGGAAGCCATAGATATCTAGATATAAGAAGTCATAGATATCTTCTAGAGCTACATCACTTGAAATTGTTAGTTTGGCCGAACAGCGCTCCCTATCTTTTAGTGGATAAATGTTTTAACTAACGTCGATCTTCTTAAGTCAGATTTGAACCAAGTCGCATCAAGTTGCTACTAGAGTCTAAAAGGGTCTGAACAAGGTTGTAAGTTCTACTGACATTGACTCAGCTCTCAATAAATGATCTCCTCAAAAGAAAAACACACCTTTTTGTTTGCAATACAAATTATATGAACCACCAGGATCCAACCAATCAGCACAAAGAAGCCGCTAATGTCAGCCATGTTCCAGGGTTGCGCTTACTTTGAGATGTTCTAGCCTAGCCATGTGCTTGGACGGTGTGGTTATAAAGGAGCCATACCCCCACTGACTGTAGCTTTAAGGAATTAGGGTGGAGCTAGTGCTCATAGCTTGTCTTGCCAAATATTATCCAAAGCAAATGAAATGACTCCCTACGCCTTTATTTTACAGTAAATAATTACAGGTCCAGCCTTCCAGAGAAAGGGACCAATCAAGGTCATGTACACTACTTCTAAAGAGCGATCATTTTCTTCTCTCTGATTATGACTGTACACTCTTTAGTATGAGTCAGCGTGTGACCATTAAAAGCAACCCCCCTCGGGGGAAAATGTAGCAACACATTTCATGCTAATCAGTTTGATGCATCACTTTTGTGGATGAACAAGGCAGCGTGAATGTTCGCCTGCTTAAAGCAGAGGGAGGCTGTGAGAAAACGGTCATTAAGGAATAATGGATACACACATTTTTCTGCTCTGAATGACGAAAGTGTTTTTCAGCCAGTCGTCTGCGTCTCTCTCGCGATCATGATGTGTTTCGACTGTGTTGGAGCTTCTCAGTGCTGTTCTGGGCAAAAGACTGGGAAATCAAGGCCAATGAAGCTTTATTGGTACAATTTTGCAACTCAACTACAGTTGTATTTAATGGAGGGTAACCGGTGCAGTAGATGCAAATAAAAATAGATGGAAATAGAGCATGAAGGGGAAAAAATGATGAGGTACAGAGCAAAAAACATCTTTCTGTCTCCTAAGAGTGATTTTGTGACTGACTACACTGTTGGATGCACCCAAGTCACATCTTCTCACACACCTATATTACCCCCTCCCACACACACACACACACACACACACACACACACACACACAAACAGCTGAGATCCGTTAACTCCAAAGCAAGGATGAGCATCTGTTCCTCGCCCATGCTTCCCTGGTCCTTTTCATTTCTCTCCAAAGCCTCAGGGACACGCTCTTTTATTTTCTCACTCCTTCAAACTCTCCATCTTCACGTCACTGGGTGTCTGGGGTAATTGGGGTAAAGGATGGCACTGCTTAAAGGAGAGGGGAGCAATGCTGAACACACACACACACAGACAGACACACACACACACACACACACACCCGCCTCTGAGTTTAGTCACAGTTGCAGCCTCGTGCAGTGGGGAACCTGCCATATTGCGACGTGACAGTGTATATGAGACTTCCCTCTGGTGAGACAATAATAAGACCCTAACAAGACAATAACGAGCCTTTAACGAGACAAGGGATTGGTGAGGAGAGCGCAATATGAGTGATGGAAATGTGATTATCAGCGTGATATCTACATTATGGACATTATGTAGGTATTAACATTTTTGTCTAGAGACAACCGGAATGGATTCATGTCACCCTACAAGTCATGACAGCTTTTCCCTTTGCACTATCAATCTAGCCATCAGTCGTAGAAATGTCAATGGTTGAGAAGATTTGCCAGAGTTAAGACTATCAGCTGGGTTAAGCAGCAATCTGAAAGTGGAAGAAGTTCAACCTGGGCTTTTAAATGAGACAAAGCTTTGGGTGGCAGGAAGAAACTGGAGAACCCAATGGAAAACCATGTGGACATGGGAAGAATTAATGCTAAGGAAACTCAATAATGCATGCTGCTACAGGAAAATAATCAATGATGGGGTTGTGTGATGGGCTTACTACATCAAACAATAATCACTGGCTTATTTTCCAATGATTACAACTTTTTATTTATTTCATAAATAATGATGCATCATACTGGAGCCTATCGCAAGGAACTCAGGACACAAGATGGGGGACACCCTGGATGGGGCGCCAACCCATCGAATGGCACGATCGCAATCACGCATTCACACACTACAGACAATTTAGAAATGCCTATCGCAGTGACTACTGAAACCTGCAGACTTTGCACACACAGGGCCGAGGCAGGATTTGAACCCCCGACCATTTCGTTCCAATGCATACAAGCTATATAGAGGAATGACAATAAAAACCCCACTTGACTTGACTATCATCAGAGCTGCTGTTATAGAAAATTCAACACCTCAGATCAATCAAAAGTTTAAAGTTATGCTACTTAAAGTTTCCAAGCTGGGGGAATGCTGCTGCCCAAGAGAGCATGAGAGGTCAGTTCCTGGCAGTGTTGGATTGTGGTGTGATTAGAGGGGTGGTTGGGCTGTGGTTATGGGTCTAAGTAACAAAAGGACAAAATATTTCCCACAAGCACAAACTAAGAGTTGTCATGTTATGAAGCAGAGAACTTTAATAATTAAGAAAGAAAAAAAAGAGAGAGGAAAAAAAACAAGACTCATGCATTATTGTTCTTTTCAAATGTCATTTGACTATTTCTGAACTGATGTGCAGACTGTTATGTTGGATGTTAGGGTATTGAATTTCTTTAGTTTTTTCCCTGCTGACTGAATCACTCTATATAAGTGTTCCCAATTCGTCATTTTGTAGGTCATTTGTTCTGTAAGGTTCAAGATATAAGAAGTTCCAACTTAATTTAGTTTTGTTTACTTGACCTGCTTTTATGGCCCAATAAAAGTTGTGTAGTCTTTATTCTTGGCTTCTTGGATCTTTCGTCTGCTTGAGCCAGCACATGCTTTAACCATTAGCCTAGACGACAACAATTTCGTATGGTGAAGCACCTCTGGTATTGATATTTACCCCAAGATGAGGTTTAAACCCGCTCTCACAGTGTCATCGTGTCTACTGTTCCAGAGCTGAGTTGAAAAAGAAGTGTTTAAAAACCTTGTACCTCCAAAGCAATAGCCATCTACAGCCAGGGGGGGCGGGGGTTGGTGGAGTCGCAATGTTTTGGTCCGGTCCCTGCAAAGCTTGTTTATAGTTGACTTCTTCCATCTCTAAGAGTGGGGAAAAAAAGGCGTGAACACATTAACAAGATTTTTCCCCCTTAAGCAAACAGCAAAACACAGACATTATTGACACAGCAAGAACTGCCACAAACAATCACAATACAAAATTTCAATTAAGCTGTTGGAGACCGTGTTATTTTTTTTCTTTTTCGATTTCCTCTATTACTTTTCTTCTGCAAACAGTCATTCATTAAGCACACTTGGGTGAAATATTACTTTAACATTCAAATTTGGCAGAGTAAGGAATCGCCACCAAATTAGCATAAAAGAAATCTAAGTGCTGTTCTTCTCAATGTTTGTGTGCATATACAGTATTTCTATCCGTCTCTTTGTCCATGCCACTGGCCTCCCATATTGCTTTGCAGCTCTACAGTGATTAGAATTTTCAGTATTTCTGCTAAAACATCATCAGAATTTCCCACTAAAGTCCTAAAAGTAGACCAGGAGAACCTAATTAAACAAATGAGACAAAAAAAATTTCCATGGTCATTTATTTACAGAGGAAAATGATCCAGTGTTACATATCTGTGAGCGATAAAAGTATGTGAACCTCTAGGATCAGCAGTTAATTTGTAGGTGAAAAAAGTGTCAGGTGTTTTCATTCAATGGGATGACAATCAAGTGTGAGTGAGTGCTCCATTTTATTTAAACTTTTATTTGTGGAAGTGTATCATGGAACGCACAGAGGAGATTTCTGAGGACCTCAGAAAAAGAGTTGTTGACGATCATCAGGCTGGAAAAGGTTACAAAACCATCTCTAAAGAGTTTGGACTTCACCAATCCACAGTCAGACAGATTGTGTACAAATGGAAGAAATTCAAGGTCTTCGAAACGTATCAGACTATCAGTCATCTTTCGACTGTTTGAATAACCAGTGTGCGTAACACCTCTCTGTATTAGCACTTAGCATTCAGATGTGTCTCTTTCCCTCATCATCTACAACTATCCTGCAAGTTTAAAGTCAATCTCGAAGCAAATACTTACTTGACTTATTTAAAGCGAACCTATTATGGTTTTGAAACGTGCCTAATTTTGTTTTAAAGGTCTCATACAATAGATTTACATGCATCCAAGGTCAAAAAACACTTTAATGTGCTCATAATTTAAATTGCAGCATTACCTTTTTTCCCCAGTGTCAAAAATGATCCTTTCTAAAGGATTCATTCTAAACTCCCTTTTCTGAGAGCATACTCTGATCTGATTGGTCAGATGTCCCAGTCTGTTGTGATTGGTCTACCAATGTCAGCGTGTGTCAAAACGGAAATACCCACTACCATAACGACTTTCAGCTCCGTCTGAAAAAAATGAAGATGAGTGGGGTCTAACGAGGTGGGTAATCAGATAATGCATTAACTAGAAGAATAACAGCTTGATGTGATAAAGCTGCCTAGTAAAGAAACACAGGTCGGATTGTTCCGGCTTACTTTAACCCCTGGTTATTTAAGCAATATCACACAAGCAAGAGTGTGACTATACTGAATATCATCACCCCCCCAAACCTACATAGGTTAGTACAGGAAGTAAAGTCTGGAATTATTAACGACTCGTTTCAGCTGTTCAGCGTTTCTCATGCAGTTGTCGGCCGTGGCTCAGGTGGTAGAGCGGGTTGTCCTCTAATCGTAGGGTTGGTGGTTTGATTCCCGGCCCATGTGACTCCACATACCGAAGTGTCCTTGGGCAACACACTGAACCCCAAGTTGCTACTGATGGCAAGTTAGCACCTTGCATGGCAGTTCTGCTACCGTGGGTGTGTGTGAATGGGTGAATGAGACACAGTGTAAAGCGCTTTGAATAAAAGTGCTATATAAGTGTGCCATTTAGGTGCACTTTAACAGCTTTATGCTTGATTTGGATTCTGTCTCACTCACAAGCACAAAAGCCTCTGCCAAGTGAATAAATTCAATTTTACTGACTCCGCGTACCCTTTACCCCTGTTCTTTCAGTCAGTCCAATAAAAAGATTTGATACTAATCAACAGAGTCATTGATTTCGTCTGTCTATATCTGCACTGGGCTATTGATAAACCCGTTTCCAGTAAATTGGAGTTGGAAAACGTTGTTGAAAGTTTATTGCACTGTGGTTTGTGTTCTGAAAGTCCAAATACTTAAACCTCAAGAAAAGTCTTCAGTAAAGACTTTACTCTTCTCCAATGAGGATGTTTTTGTCTGTAAATACACCATGTCCACTGTGGACCAAGGGACCATTTTAGTTTGAAAAGACAGGCAAAAAGATTATGGCTGTAGAGTGATATTCATCCAAGAATTAATTCAACTTAAAAAACAAAACAAAAACAAATTATCATTCTGGTTTGTTTCTCTTGCTTGTTATTGCAAGGATGATATCATTTTTTCTAATAAAATTGAACGTGTAGTTATTATACAGTGCCCTCCACTAATATTGGCACCCTTGGTGAATATGAGCAAAGAAGGCTGTGAAAAATTGTCTTTATTGTTTAACCTTTTGATCTTTTGTTAAAATTCACAAAAATACTCTGCTCTCATGGATAAACAAATTGCAAACAAAACAGGTTTATAAAAACTATATCTTTGTTAAATATGTGCAACAATTCTTGGCACCCTTTTAGTCAATACTTTGTGCTACCTCCCTTTGGCAAGATAACAGCTCTGAGTCTTCTCCTATAATGCCTGATGAGGTTGGAGAATACATCGCAAGAGATCTGAGACCGTTCCTCCATACAGAATCTCTCCAGATCCTTCAAATTTCAAGGTCCATACTGGTGGGCTCTCCTCTTCAGTTCACCCCACAGGTTTTCTATGGGTTTCAAGTCAGGAGACTGGGATGACCATGGTAGGATCTTGATTTTGTGGTCAGTAAACCATTTTTGTGTTGATTTTGTATGTTTTGGATCATTGTCCTGCTGGAAGATCCAACCACAGCCCATTTTAAGCTTTCTGACAGAGGCAGTCAGGTTTTCATTTAATATCTGTTGATATTTGAGAGAGTCCATGATGCCATGTATCCTAACAAAATGTCCAGGTGCTCTTGCAGAAAAACAGCCCCAAAACATTAAAGAGTCACCACCATATTTAACTGTGGGCATGAGGTACTTTTCCATATGGCTACCTCTCTGTGTGTACCAAAACCACCTATGGGGTTTATTGCCAAAAAGCTCTATTTTGGTTTCATCTGACCATAGAACCCGATCCCATTTGACGTTCCAGTAGTGTCTGGCAAACTGAAGATGCTTGAGTTTGTTTTTGGATGACAGTGGAGGATTTTTTCTTGAAACCCTTCCAAACAACTTGTGCTGATGTAGGTGACTTCGGATTGTATTTTTGGAGACTTTCTGACCCCAAGACACATCTAACTTCTGCAATTCTCCAGCTGTGATCCTTGGAGGTTTTTTTGGCCACTCAAACCATCCTCTTCACAGTGTGTTACAATATAGACACACGTCCAATTCCAGGTTGATTCATAACATTTCCAGTTGACTGGAACTTCTTAATTATTGCCCTGATGGTGGAAATGTGCATTTTCAATGCGTGTGCTATTTTCTTATAGCCACTTCCCATTTTGTGAAGCTCAACAACCTTTTGCAGCACATCACAGCTATATTCCTTAGTTTCACCCACTGTGATGAATAACTAAGGGAAAATGTGCTTGTTCCTATGCTGGCCATTTTGGATGCAGTGTAAGCAGTTGTTCCTAGCATCTCAGCCTATAACATGACATATCACTAGGAAGCCCAGGATGTCCTCTGTATAGTACAGCAGGAAATGCTTTTTTTGTTGGTTTTGTTTTTTTAAAAACAAAAAAAGGACATGCATGAAAACAAAATGTCCACTACATAGGACACAAGTGAGTGGGCGGGGTCTCAGGAGGATAGTATAGCTGTCCATGCAGGAGTTTTATCACAGAGAACAAAGTTTGTTAAAAGACACCAGTCTGAGAAAGCAACAGCAGAAAGGTCTAAACTGATGTTTCTAGAAAGCGTTTCAGTCATGAGCTGTTATGTATGAGATTTTTCACAGAATGCACTTTCAAATAGTGGCTGGGGAGTAGTTTGTTAGTTAGAACAATATTACTCTGATAAATATATATATATATATATATATATATATATAAAATAAAAAATAAAAACTTTGATAAAACCCATGGAAGAAAGGGAAATATTTCCGGGTACACAACCAGGCATGTCTCCTTACCATTCACATAAAACGCATAACTTTTGCTACAGTTACGCCTGGCGTCTACACTACTCTGAGACTTTTGGAAACGCCGAAGACCACATTTTAGTTTGAAAACTCCGGGCTCACGTTTCAGTGTAAACAGACCAAAGTGAAGGCGTGGCTTCGCCCACATTCGCTCTCTGATTAGGTCTTCTGGATCATTGTGTATCCTTCCCTGATTCATCAAGCCCCTACCATATGACCATTACACTACCTTGATCATATACACAACAACACAGAGACCGAACTGCAAGCTTTGCTGGCTTTGTCGTCATTCTTAGCAGTCATTGTGCAGTTAAATTCTGTATTTTATAAAACTGCAGCTGCCTACATGCGCAAGAGGCGAGCTATGATTAGAGCAAATCACCAACAAATCTCATTTCAAGAGGTGTAAGCCCTACATGGAGCGCCGGTTTAGACTAGCAACCAACTTCTTGTTTACACTTGTATGAGCATGCCCAGTGTGCATGAATGGTCATGTGACATGCATATTAGGTCATGTAGTGTGGACAGAGATGTTTCTGAAACACGGCAGAAACGCCAGTGTGGACGAGGATCGTTTTCATTTAAAAACGCATTAGTGTAAACAGGGCCTGAGTCTCTGCGTGTAACGCTTACCCAGAAACCCATATGTTTTAATGCTGAAATATAACCCAGGCCAATCTGCTTCATCCTGGTCAGGATTGCAGTTAATCCAAAACCTTTCTTCTTCTTCTTCTTCTTCTTTCCTTTTTAACGCCATTCCAGCTTCTATGTCTATATTCATGGCGAGAGCCGGTTTAGTTATTCAAGAGTAAAACTATAAAAAATGTGTTTATGATACATTTTCCCTAAAAACCTTAAAACTAAGTTTGGATTTACTTGGTTAAAAACCTTTTCAAAAGTGTCAACAGAACAATACAGGGTCCTTAAATGTGTAGAAGCATCCAGTAAGACATGTTTAATGGATAGTGGGTTCTGACAGGATGGGCACTTTGGTGAATTTCCTCCAGATAGTAAAAATTGGTGCGTGTCCTATCCGGCATCGAGTGTAAGTGACTTGATCCCAGCGATTATTAAAAGGGAATACGTGTCTTGTCCCAACAACAGTATTTATTTCCCATAATATATGTTATTTAAACATTGATCCCGTTACGACTGCCATTTGTTTTTAGTGTATACATTTAATGTTGGTTTTAGGACTTTGAACGGAATAGAGTATTTTGCTGTTTCTCAGGATAATGCTTCTTTGGCAGCTCTATCTGCTTGTTCATTACCAGAGATTCCTGAGTGGCCAGATACCCAACAGACAATAATACTAACATTCTTTGATTCCAGAGATGAGAATCTTCACGATTGTTGGATGATCATTTTTTATAGACTCCAATGCTTCCAGACATAATTCGGTATCAGTTATCATTAAAAAGGATTTCTGTGGAGCAGTCTCAATGAACTTTAGTGCTAATAATAAAGCATTTGCCTCTGCAGTAAAAACTGAACTTCGGTCAGGGATGCGTATACCTTGATACAGTTGACTTGTTGCACTTGATTTCCAGATTTGGATCCATCTGTGTATATTGAGATATGTTGTAGGAACACTGCTCTTATATCCAGGAATTGTTGGTAATACTCGTCCGGATGAGTTTTTGATTTTTGGTTTCTTGTTAAATCCAGATGGATTTTGGGCTTTTTGAGATCCTATGAGGGGATTTTGAAAAATGTGTCTGCTCCAGAATTTTTAAATGTACTTTGAGATTTTCCAAATGGGTTTTTATATGTAGGCCAAATGGACGAATGTGACTTGGTTTTCTTTCATATAGTATTGGATGTTTAGTGGAGATAACTGATGGGTAGGCTGGATTTTATTTATTTATTTTCAGTTTGGTTGCAAATTGTAAGGCCAGCTTTAGGCGTTTGATTTCCAAGGAGGGTTCATTGTTTTCCATATATAAACTTTGAATTGGTGATGTTCTTTTTGCTCCTAAGGCCAGTCGAATACCTTGGTGGTGAACTGTAGTTGTATGTATGATCTCCTGGCTGACCCATAAATGACGCTTCCATAGTCCAGCTTTGAGCGAATCAAGGTTCTGTACAGATTCATAAGAGCTGAACTGTCTGCTCCCTATTTGGGTTTGGATAAAACTTTTAAAACATTCATAGCTTTAAAACAGTTCTTTTTCAATAATTTAATATGAGGGATAAAAGGCAGCTTACTATCAAAGTTGATACCAGGGAACCTGTTCTCTTTAATGACTTTGATGGAGACTCCATCCATAAACAACCCTGGTTCATTGTGCAACATACGGAGCTGACAGAAATGCATACAGACAGTTTTTGTTTGTGAGAACATGAAACCATTCTGAATTGACCCGGAGTGCATTTTGTATATCTTCAGTTTGATTTTTCGCTCGATAGTATGCATGTACTTGCTTCTGTAGCAAATGCAGATGTCATCTATATATAAACTCCAATGAACATCAGAAGCAATGACTTTCACAATGCTGTCTATTTTAATACTAAAGAGAGTTACTGATAGAATACTACCTTGAGGTACTCCGAGTTCTTGTTTATGTAGATTAGACAAGGTGTTTGCTATCTTTACTCTAAAAAGTCTGTTCGATAAAAAATTTTCAATGAAGATTGGAGCCTATGAACACTGGGCACCAGGTGGGAGGTGAAGGGAGGTTATTGCAGTTATCTCACATCTAGACAAAATATGAGGACGGCTCTATGGACTCTGTGAGCTATACATAGTGGCAACATCTCCCACTGTGCCACATCACCACTGTACAATTCTGTTTAAATGGATTACTTTATGGATGGACATCAATAGGAAATCTATTAGCACTAACCCTACCCACTCACCATAATCTTAATCATTCCTAACTTTTAATAAGAGTAGTCTATGACTCATGGTTAATAATGAGCTAAATGTCATTCAATGCCATTTGTTTTATGAAAGATGAAGAAGGTTAAGGGTGGGGATAAGGTTAGGGTAATGTTTTATGAACTTATTTTCAATTAAATTTATATAACAATTTTCATGAGATCTAGTTTGACTGGACTATCTAAAATTCCTAAGCATTGTAGCTTTGTTGATTTATTTTATTTTTTTTATTATTTATTTATTTTATTTTTTGTCTGCTTGTTTGTGTTTGTCTGTCAACTTAAGTGAAAGACTTTTAACTGATAGGAAATTCTGTATGAAATTCACATACACGAGTTCACACATGCAAATGACATCACATTGTTTCTAGTATACTAATATCACACTGTTTTTTTTTTGCTTGTACAAACTTCCCCCTACAAACAAACAAAAAAAAAACAATGTTTATCAGCTAAAACAGGAAGGAATTTCTGTGCTCTGTTCTGTTTTTTGGAAACGGAATGCTAAATTTCCCGGCAAGACTACATCAAGTAAACATGCTGTAAACAAATTTCACCTGGCTAACAAACATACACACACTCGCACATACAAAACTTTAATAAGGCTGTTCCTTGCGCTAGCATAAACAAGCATACACTGCCCGAATTTGGACTGTAGTGTGTGTTTGTGTGTGTGTTTACTTTGAAGACAAAAGGTTCCTTTCTTCATTATTAAACTTGACACGGACGTTACAGCCGACGCACGCACCCGTACAAAAGTTCAGTGTGTGTCTGTGTGTGTGTGTGTGTGTGTGTGTGTTTCCATTTCCATCAGTCCCTCAGCTCTCTCGATTTCAGTTCTTTTCTGACTTGCTTTAAACTCTCCCTCAGTAAAAGAACACACACCCAGAGAATACTGTCTCATATGCATCAGAGAGACAATGGGAAAACAGCAAATTAAGTCTCACTCTAGAAATCAGATTGTGTGATTGTCAGTTGTGTTTTTGTGTGTGTGTGTGTGTGTGTGTGTGTGTGTGTATGTGGTGCCACATTGCCCTGTGAAGTACCTTAACGCTTCAGCTTGACCGCCACAATGTAACAATGCAAGCCACCAGTGTCTGTTTGCCTTCTCTGTGTGATTTCATCAATGAAAGACAATCTAGAGAGAGGGGGGGGGGGGGCGTGGGGGGGAAGGAGAACAAGGATTGCTGTACAATTTGGATCGCTATTCCGTCCAATTTATCTCTTCGTGTCCCTCTGTCTTTTTGTTTCTCTCAGCATGTATTATTTGTACCATATATTTCTCTCTCTACATTCCCTGCAGCTCTTTCTCTCGCTTGATTTCTCCTCTTAGTATACCTGTGTCCATCTCAATCTCTCGCTTTCTGTTCTGCTTCACTGACAGGACAGAAAAATAATGGATGTTATCAAAGACAGGTTGCGGTTTGAGTCCATTATAGAGCTACAGTTTTAAAAAAAAAAAAAAAAAAAAAAAAAAAACCCTGATGTTGATATACGTCTACAGACAAGTGGGAAATACAGGGTGAACCACAGGGAGGAAAAATACACAGGAGAACACCTCTCGTTTGCAGGGTCACCGGCTTGTTGAAATGTTAAGCCTGTTTTTAAAAAATAATAATAATTTCATATCTTGGCATTTTAACATTCCTGTCAGAATAAGGTCAGGGCCATCCAACTCCCTGTGTGGGTGTTTTTGATTACTTCCATGCGGTACTGATGAACCTCATAAACCATTTCCTGTGGTGAGGCAAGAGAGGGATGCAAAGCTGTGATTTAAGTGTCATGGTGAGTGTTCGTGCACATGAAGCAGTTTGACTGTCATGCTGTCAGATTTCTAATCATTAATCACAAGTCTTGCTCCAAAATCCAGATGATAAACCAGTCTAAACACTAGCAGAAGACACAAACACAAAAAATATTGAAGGGTAGTTAAAGGCATACATATATATGTATATATATATATATATATATAGTGTGTGTATACATATATATACATATACACATATATACACACACACACACACATTTTCCATTCCATTATCTTACACAGGGTCATGGGGAGCCTACAACACATGTCTTTCAAATGGAAGAGGAAACCGCAGTACCCAGAGGAAACCCCCAAAGCACAAGAAGAGCATGCAAACTCTGGATAATTTGGATTGTGAAATGTCCACCTTACAAGTCCCTGTGTATTAAGATATTAAAATGAGTGTTTTAACATAAACTTGTGATTTGCCTTTCAGCCAGTATTCCTGTCAAAGCTGCTAGTATAGAAAATGAATCAACACCTTCCAACCAATCAGATTTGTTAATTCAGCTGCACTGTGTTATACTGCAATTACAGTACATCTACATTGTACCTACAGTACTGTGCAAAAGTTTTAGGAACATGCAAAGTAATGCTGTAGAGCAAAGATGCCTTCAAAATAATGAAATTAAATGTTTCTACATAAAAAAAAATACCATAAAGTGCAATAAAGAGTAGTAAATAAAACAACGGCAATATCTGGTATAACAACAAAAAAAAAAAATACATAAAAAGTTTTTGTCTGAAAAGTGTCTCTTACTGTATGTAATATGCTGCTTTCTTTACTGACATACAAACATTTTTCTGTAACATTTAATTTTGTGCTAGAAATCTAATGTTTGGACATCTAAAATGTTTTTGTACTGATGTAGAAGTCATAAAATAAAAAAAATCTATAACAAAGTTTGTACGAAAAAAAAAAATAGGGTGCCTAAAATTCTGCACAGTCCTGTACATCTGAATATAGCCTTTTATATCAGGTAAATCTATATAGTGTATATACGTATGCATATATTTACTGACTGTAGTCTTTCTGTTTTTGACTGTCCATCTTCATCCTGTTCATGAATGGAAAGATGTCACAATGGGACATGATGTGCTGTTGTGCCTCTACACTATATCTAAATGTATGTCTATATATGACAGCACAGTCCAGAAGTCTTTCAGATGTATTTCTGAAGCTGTGGGAGCTGAAGTGTTCATTATTATTGGGGCATTTCTTTTTCTTTAAGTTTCATCAGTTCGTTGCTGCCATAGCAACAAGTAGCAATGCTAACAGAGATGTCATTAATGTCCATAACTGTTCAAGTGCCACTGGAAATCCACTGAAGAAATCCTCCATTCTTGATAGTTCAAAAGTACTTGACTGAACAACCAGTTCATCTTCTTGCCTGGATGTGCAGCTGATTATAGCTCTTACAGGAGATACTGTACACTTCTGGAGAAGAAGGTAACTCAGAATGACCATTTAAGCCTGCGATTTTAGTACCTGCATGTGTGTATACTGTACATAATGTGCATAGTGTAAGTATCAGTTATGCACACAGTTTTCCTAATACCAGGAAGTTGCATCCCTTGTTTACATTCTTTAGCAGGATCACATGACTTCCCAGATCCAGCATTGCAGTGGCACTGTGGTGGAAATGTAGGAGTTATATAAACCGTAAATATACCTTCCACATGGTGGAAAATTTGTTGACGCTGTAGATTCCTCTATACATGTTAAATAAAAGTCACTTCACAAAAAAATGTCACACTATCAGTGATTAGACAGTTTTCTTTGTTAAATAAGACATTTTTAAATCAATCAGTTTAGTATTAGCCTAAGGTAGAGCATCTGCCATACAAGTCCTTTTGTCACATTAGAACGAGCACATAATGTATAATTATACAATAGTTAGCTCTGGTCCACTTATTTGATTGTTCCAAGCGTGCCTATATTTAAGTATCTATATCACACGGAGACGTTTCGTTGTGTGTATCGCGCCACCTCGTCTGTGCTCAATTCATAAAATTCCTCTTCCTAACTCGAAACGGTTACTATAGTAGAGTTAGCGACATCCTCAGCAGACAATGGCAAACGATCATTTTGAATTCAAATTTGAGAGCTCATCAGATTGAAGATAAACAAAAATAAACAAAACATTTGTTCATATTGTGTTTGAAGTTTCACTTACATACTTATTACTTCACTTTCAAGTTACTTTCAAAACATATCAAACCTACAAAAATACACTACAAAAAAGTTGGATTGATCATAAAGCTTGCCTCGGGTGTCGTCACTGTTTGTAGGACTACCAGACCGATAAAATATCAAACTTTTCTAACTAGGCTAGTTTGGTGTCACTAGCCAAGGGGAGGCACAACTAAGCTATGGGTTTAGCTGCTACAGTGCCATGCAAAGTACATTATCTTTCCTTATTTTCTGCTCATATCATGTTCCTGTAAATTGGAACTCATATAGACATTTACACACCTTGTTTTCCTGCTCAGCATCAGATGATGTCACTGTTTCAGTTCCAACCCCTTTACTGATAATAAATAAATAAATAAATAAATAAATAAATAAAAATCAGTGTATATCCATTTTTCCTCCTCACTCTGACTGTGTGAGCTAGCGTTTGGCAGAATTGAGATCTGTCAGCCAATAAGACACGAGTATTTCCATATGTTTTCCTGTGAAACCTTGTCTGATTGGTCTCGCCTCCGTTCACTGAAGAGATAAAATTACAACACCGCCATCTTCTTTTACTGATGTTCAGTTCCGTAGTGACAAACCGCTCCAAGTGGAGAATTATTCAGGGCTAAAGAAAAACTCTTCGGGGCCCAGGCCGAGTTACGCTCCTGGCAGCCACACAAAATGTGCTGTATTTTAAAAATGCATTTTACTTAATATTGTTTTCTTAACAATAAATTTATCACACAAGTAACGTAATGTTACTGACATCAGTAAGAAAATTACATAAATTTAAAATGTAATACGTTATCAGAAAAAGTAATTAGAATACAGTAACACATTACTTTTTCATGCATTACACCCAACTCTGATTGGTATGGATGTGATTACCTACAGCACTCGCCCTGTAGCTTTGCGCCTACAGCCGAATCACAGTCGTGCATTAACATAATACAGACGGACGAGGGAACACCTGATTATAGCTGCCATAAACGGAACTTGTGAATGTTGTGAATTGTCAATGTTGTGAACATTAACTGTATCTATGAAAGTATTTTAAAAAATGAAGTGTTCTTTAATTTATATATATATATATATATATATATATATATATATATACAATTTTTTTTTTTTTGCCTTTGACAAAAGAAGAACGTATTGAAATCATTCTCATGGCTGGATCGGGAAGCTGTCGCAAGGTTGTAACGGGAAACATGGCAAACACATCACACACGACACTGTTGCCGAACGTATTAACAAATTCAAAAAGCCTGGAAGTGTTGCTGACCGAACGAGAAGCGAATGTCCACGAGCATCCACTGACGAGAACACACCCGACGTGGTGCTGGCAAACACAGTCCCCTACGTATGGAGACTTTTAGAACACCATGTAGTGTTGAAAACCAATTCATAAAGTCCTCTGCATTTTATTCTGCTGGATGTTGAGCAGAAGAGACTGCTGTTTAAACTTGGTGTAGGAGTCGTTTACAAAATCCAGAAGTTTTATTTTTTGAGGAAGGTTTTCAAACTTGTGATTCTGGACTTTTTTTTCCTCCCCCCTAAAGAAGTAATGAGTAATTTGGAATAAAAGGCCTGAAAACATGACAAGAATAAATAGCATTCTAATTGCGCTCATTGAGTGACTTCCATTTGAAGCGATGATTGAATCATTAAGCTGAGGCTGTCTCTGTTTTCGGAGACGTAGGAGTTCAGGATGAAGGGCTGCGGGAAGTCTTAGCAGGGTCCTCCGCTTCATGTGCCGTTTCCTTTCTCGTTGTCTTGACTGTTCTGGTTGACATAAAGTTGACGGCAGGGGTCTAATACATCGTCAATCTATCGAGCTCCAACATCTATTCATGGGTGGTGTAGTTAAAACCTATGAATACTGATTTGTACCTTTTTGTTTAGCACACTTAAACGAATTGGAACTGAGTGTGTGTTGGTGGCTGTGAGGTAAACATCCCTCTTGTTCAATTTCAGGATGAATTTAGACTGATTAATAGTGTACATTATGAGCAATGGTTTAATCATGAAATAATCACAGCATCGTTTCTTCAGAATTCACTCACTCTCTTATACAGGAAACATGCTTCCCTTAACACAAAATGGGAGCATGTGGTGGTTTAACATGTCCAGACACTAGTTGTTTGGAAAACTGAAGCTTTTGCAAAGCCCTGTTTCTTCTCTGCTTTTCATAATCCCTGTCTTTTCATACTATCTAGCATTGTAGCACTGATTCATTCCATAGGTTGTTCAAGAAAAGAAAAAAAATGAGTCACCATCTGGTGTTGCTCCAGAGAATCAGAGATGTCTGATTCACTCCTTGTGCTATGTAAGAATGGCTACAGGTCCTGTAGGATGGCTGAACCTAGAACTGAAGTCCAACTGATCCTGGAGAATGAATCATTCTGAAGATGTTTCCTCTAAGACTTGGGTTATCTTGCTTTCTTTGGAAGCACTGAGCTTTGGAGGTGGAATCTGGAATCTGGACTGCTTGGATGTTACCCATTCAAATACACTAACTGTTGTGCCAAGAAACACACACTTATCTTGTAGCTATGCCTGGTAGATCCTGGTCACATGACTTTTGTTTATCAAGTGCTAGATTGAGCTGAGGAAAAAAAAGGTCAGGGCACAGCAAAGAAAACAATATACTGCACAGAATTTAGAGCTATAAATGTCTTAGGGATGGAGTGTTATATGATTTATCTGTTGCTGTATAGACATCACTGCTGTCAGTCATTCAACTCGCCTGTCCAACCGTCTTGTTGTGTTTGAGGGTCTCCTCATTCATGGTGGTTTTTCTTCCCAGAAAAAAAACAAATTGTATTAGAATTCAAGAAAACCTCTGGTCACAACGGTAAATGGTAAATAATGGTGTGCGATGTCATTATGAGGAATTATGGGGCACCACTTCATTCTTTGGCCAGACTTTCTTTCTTGCATACGGTATGTATTTTTTTCTTCTCCAATTACTAAGCATCTAAGCATATCACCAATTGGAAAAGAGGAATGCCAGCCACTATGTTTCTTAACTAGTGCAATATGTCAGTGGATCATTTCAAATTGTATAATCTCTGAACCCCTCGTCTTTTAACTTCCCCCTTCCTGCGATTTTCTAATTTCTTAACATATTAATGCTTTGTTTGAGGATCAATCTACGTATTGTTTGTAACATACTTGGAACATATTTGAAACAGTAGGGAAAATGCAAATTAATAACTAATAACTAATTAATTAACAATTCGTATTAATCAATCAAAGGAATCGTGGAATGTTGAGTTTAGCTCGGTTTATGTTGATTGTTGCTAGCAACGAACGCCTCATGCTTGATGATGATCTATAAGGTTACTTGTATTGCAGGAAGATTCTGTAGTTTATCTTCTCGATATCTTTGCAGAGCACAGTTTACAGTTTTGCTTTGCTTTAATTGCCGTCATTAATCGTTAAATACATCGGGATCACTGTCATTTTGTGTCGTCGGTTCATTAGTGCAGCAACATATGCTAGTCCCACGTCATATGGTGTAGGATGTAGCATTTTTCATGAGTACAGATACAAAGTAATTGTGCACAATACTAGTATCATTCTTAGCAATTAGGATGCAAGCCAATATGGTGGTATTTGTGTACAAATTTAACAAATTTACAAATTTTAAGGGGGATGGCATCGTAAAACTGTGCAATGCTATGCTATGCAAGTAATAAACATATGTGGTTGATGATTGCTCTTGATTCCAGTAGTTAACAATGTAGACCTCTTTTTCATTCATTTACAAGTACGATACCATGCTTCAAACTAATTTGTGACATGCTATCTCTATTGAACTTTTAGATAACTATTTCATGTTTCCTAATTATGCTCTACAGAAATTCAGAATTCTCAGATCTTTTTTTTTTTTTTGGCCTTCACGGTCACTCATTTGACGAGTCAATAACCGTTCCCATTCAGTGGAAACACATAGACACTCCTAAACACAAATCATGGCCATTTTACACTCAACAGAGGCATGGAATCCAAACCCCACACATCATCATGAGCATGCAGCACATGAAAGAATGAAAGCATTTCCGTAAGATTATATGTCTTTTTTTTTCTCTTGCATACACAGTTGATGTATATATAGCCAAGAGTAATGGTTTATAGGCTCAAGATACAACATATCAGCCTGGGAAAGGTCAAAGTTTGGTCACGGATACCCCTTCTCACATTAGCACCTCAAGAATTGAGGATGGTTCTGATTGGACACAGTGATCCAATAGAGCGTGGAAAACAGGTAAAGAGAGAGGAGTAGCGAGGGAGCAGGTATTACTGTTTGAACATCTGCATACGAGCTTGTTAGCAGATGGGTTTGCTGTAATACTGAAGGACGAACATCAGGACAAAGAAAGGTTAAGTTCTTAGAAGTGAATAATTATACTTTCTTTTTGTTAATACGCTCTTTCTTGTCCTCCATGAAAAGTACAGCTGTGCTAGTGTCCTTGTGGAATCATGAACTGGTTTCAGTTCTGAAGGAAGAGAGACATAATTATCTGCAAAAGTAACTACAGAAATATATATATATATATATATTTTTTTTTTTTCTTGTGGCACACGGCTAATAGTAGAACAGAAATGAAATTACACAACTTCCACATTTATGGGATAAAGTTTATAGGGTTTGGTTTTTTTAAGCAGCTATGAATATATCAAGATAATATATATAAAGCTCATTTCTGATCTGAGTCACAATGTACAAATGCGACCAGTTTTGAGACGAAATAGTTCAGTTTCAAATCACATGCGGCTGATTGCAAAATAAATACGATGTTTAATACTAAAATTTGGCACTACCTTGCTTTAAAAAAAAACCCAAAAACCATTGATTGTAGCTTTATATGGCAATCACCAGATTACTTTTTCCATACTGAAAGCACTTAAACTGTGGCACAATCAAGAAAGACAAAAAAAAAAAAAAAAGACCATTTCATGACTGACAAATCCAAAAGCCACCCTTAAACTAGCACCAGATATGCAGTGTGAGGATCAGCCGTCATCATCATAATCGTCGTCGTCATCAGTGAGGCAGTGCAGTTTGAATAAAATGGACTTTCTGTGTATGTTAAACTGATTAGGCTGGATCTGTTAGAAAGATTACAAAATATCTAAGATGACAAAGCATTTCCTAATTCGTTTGACTTACCGAATGGTCATTATGTTTGGTGTGGTGAAATTTAACTGACAACGCCCTCCACAATCAGTCAGTTATTATTATTATTATTACATTAAGGAATACTGGACAGGGTGTACTGTTGTAGGAACATAATCAAACATTATTAGTGTGGTGTGATGTGACCCAATATGAAGCGGGCTACATTTGTACGTGAAACAGGTTTCCATCCCTGAATTATTTTCCAACAGCAGCACATCCTGTTCTGTTTTTGTTCTGTTTTATTCCTGTTAGTAAATTAGTAAAAAAAAAAAAAGGCTTAGAAGCTTTATATATATATATATATATATATATATATATATATATATATATATGTGTGTGTGTGTGTGTGTGTGTGTATATACAAATATATACACACACTTACATATATGCATATATACATATATATATTTTGCTAAAAAGTGTTCATTTCCCCAATGTATGGAGACTTTTGAGACACCATGTATTGTTGCATATATGATAATTAAAATATCGATAGGAACCGATTACACGAGAGTGAGTCAAATGAGAACCTGTGACGTAAAACTGTACTACTGATCCGTTGTTCTCAATAGCACCTGCTACTGCCACTTTAGACCTGATGCATTTTTATGGTGCATATTTGCAATAAGCAATGCAGCTTATTTGCTTTGCACCTCCGGTTTTGACGGTTCAATGCCTGCCTCCGTCCTGCACGCACAGAGTTTGCATGTTGTTCCCGTGCTTCGTGGGTTCCTTCCAGGTACTGCGGTTTCCTCCCCCAGTCCAAAGACATGAGTCATATGCTGATTGGCATTTCCCAACTGTCCATAGTGTGTGAATGTGTGCGACAGGTTGGGACCCCATCCAGCGTGTCCCCCACCCTGTGCCCAGAGTTCCCTGGGATAGTCTCCAGGCTCCCCATGACCCTGTGAAGGATAAGCGGTGCAGAAAATGGATGGATGGATGGATGGATAAGGTTTTCATCTCTCTCTCTCTCTCTCTCTCTCTCTCTCTCTCTCACACACACACACACACACACACACACACAAGGCTATTTTCCATAGCCTTGTCAACATGTATACAAGATTGGTTTTGTTGTATTTCAAAAAGCTTTTTCTCTGCGCCGACACAAATAGCATTTTAGGTCACTGAAAACATGTTTTCAAAATCCTGCTTAAAAGGTTGAGAAATTTTACAACTCCATTTACATCTCCAATTCTGAACAAATACTGATATCACAACGTTTTCGTGTGCATATGCACTGCAGGTTGTACATGTGCTAGGACTCTGTTCGTCATGGCTATGGACCAGGTTTAGAATTAAATTGTTTTAAATAATGTGTTTGCAATTTAATTTCTCTGTGCTTTATTATTACACCCTCATGCGGAGGACACATGCTGTACAGCTCCTGAATCCACTGCTCCGGTGCTACAAATGTAACACCTGGGTGAAATCGCAGATGTTAGAACAATCTCCTTTCAGAGATTGTTGTGACTGAAGAGAGCATTTCCACATTTCATCTTCTCTACCATTATTGAGGCATTCCATATAACAGTTTACAACACAATAGCTGTTTTCAAATCATTCTTATATATAGATTTTGAGGGGTAAAATCTACATTTTCAAGAACATCTGTATACATGTGTATGGGGCCTTGAACATTGAAATATTGTAGGCAAACATACAAAAAGTCCCCATGCCTGTCTAAAAGGCTACAAACTTCTACAGTTAGGACAAAATAACTGATTGTGTCGTTGGATCTGTACTGTAGGTATGTTAATTTATGTATTTCAAACAGGACCGGTTTAGCTTCTTTTTTTATTGAGCTTCAATTGAGCTTCTAATAAATTCTTTTACCCTGCAGAAAAAGTCATTCTTTTTATGAAGTACTTAGATTTTTTTGTGTCATATCTTCCGCATGCAGTTTTCTTTGGGATTCTTGTTCCTTTTACATATGCTCCATCTCTCCAGCTTTGTCTAACAAAGCTAAACACTTTTTTTTTTTCATCCAAGATGTGGTTTGATCCAGCACCGTGAACATGTTATATTCGCTGAAAGCGGAAAGACCTTTAACACACTCAAGAGAATGTGGGGAAAATTAGTTTTGGTTAGGTGTGTGAGCAAGTTCTGCAATTCTGGCAAACTTTCTCAATTAATTTTTAGTATATTCAAAAAGGTTTTTTTTTTTGTTTTTTGTTTTTTGTTTTCCCAGCAGACAAAACATACAGTCTGGTCCAAAAGTCTGAACAAACCTTGAAAACCTTGAATTTTTTTTTTTTTAAATAAGAAATTTAATTAAAAGTAAACAGAGTTATAAAAAAAAAATGTACTGTAAACAATTAATTAAATGTTCACAATATGGCCATACACAATATGGCCATATGTTTGTGGACACCTGCCCATTCCACCCATATGTGCCCCTTCCTCAAAGAATAGAATAATATAGAATGTCTTTGTATGCTGTAGCATTGCAATTTCCCTTCACTGGAACAAAGAGGCCCAAACCTGTTCCAGCATGACAATACCCCAGTGCTGCACAAAGCGAGCTCCATGAAGACACGGTTTGACCTCAACCCACTCAACTCCTTTGGGATGAACTAGAATGCCGATTCCACACCAACATCAGTGCCTGACCTCACTACTTCACTAATGCCCTTGGTAGCTGAATGAATACAAATCCCCACTGCCACGCTCCAAAATCTAGGTGAAAGCCTTCCCAGAAGTCTGGAGCTTATTATAACAGCAAACACAGGGGGAATAAATCTGGAATGGGAAGTCCAACAGGTAGAAATGGGTGCGATGGTCAGATGTTCACATACTTTTGTCCATATAGTGTGTATATAGTGTATAAAGATTCTACATTTCACTTAAATTGTTACTCATATTCTAATCTGTAGTGCAAAAATAAATAAATAGTAGCATTTTCACTAGAACATCATTTTATTATGACTACTCTGTCAGTTACACAG
This sequence comes from Ictalurus furcatus, assembly GCF_023375685.1. NCBI lineage: Eukaryota > Metazoa > Chordata > Actinopteri > Siluriformes > Ictaluridae > Ictalurus > Ictalurus furcatus. The sequence goes on along the minus strand of NC_071260.1, from coordinate 10,967,094 downwards.
GCATGCTTTTTTTAAATCATTATTATTTATCTCTTAATACAAAATGACCCCCTTTGACCTTTCCAAGCCTTACCTTGCCTTGCCCCATTCTATTTAGTTGACATTCTCCAATTCAGTTCTGGTGCATGTACACTCTGACACCAAAGTCCTTGTGCTCATATGTGTCTGACTGTCCATCACTGGGAGACGTGGTGTAGGGTAGGGGTGATAGAGCAGGTCATTCAGTGTCACGACCCCAAAAATCTGGAAAATCTTATCTCTGCCTCTTAACACATTCATTCTGTCTGACTCTCTCTCTCTCTCTCTCTCTCTCTCTCTTTAAAGTCCAGTGTATAGTTTAACTTGTATATTTCCTTTTCTTGTAATATATCTGTGTTGTGCTGCATGTACTGCTTTTAATCTTCTTTGTAAAGCACACTTAAGCTTTGAAAGGAAATATATACCTAGATTAATGTATATTTCTGTATTATTAGGGAGGCCATAAAGCAGATTTTTCTGTTTCACTTATCATCTAGTCTGAAAGACAATCATTTGTTTGTGCATTGGTTTTGCATGTGGCTGTATGGGCATGGTTTCATTTATATGTGCACCTTTTAATCTCTTCTCCTTTAATCTCTTCAATTTTTTCACTGAGTGTGTGTGCTGGGGGGGGGATGTCTGGTTTACATGCAAAACCCACAGGGAGCTTTACCTGGGCTGTCTACTCTACTTGCCATTTGTTATAATGCTTAATCTTTATCGTTATATTGGAAAAATTTTAATTTTCACTACACGCATTTTGTCTGGAGAATGTGGTATTGACCTAATTACCAAGTCCATTACTCTATATTTGAGCATGGAGACCTGCTAATTAGAAGATTAAAAAGCTCTTAATGTAGTCTGTTCATTCGCCAAGACTGTTTCTCAATACCAATAATGTGATAAATGGACTGATGTTCCTCGGCTGAATTCTCGTACTCCGGTATCTTCTGTTAGCGGTGTTGTATACTTGCCTTAATGCTAGCACCTTCCAGCTTCACATGCCATGACACATGATGCTTACTCAACTAGGTAAAGTGACTCCAGGAGGTTTTCACTAGCTAAACTGAGTGCACGCTACATGTGACCTGCTCACACTACATGACTTGGGACCGTTCATTAGGTTGATGTAGGGATGTGCACACTACATGACTGCTTGCATACAAGGCAGGAATATTAAACTCAAGAGCTGTCCATCATGTGGCGTTGTGCCTTTGTCACTGTTTTGTATGGAAACAAGAACAAACAGACACAAGTGAAAATGCTAAAGAGATATCGTTCAGGGAAACGCAGCCAACAGGAATGAGCTATTCTTGAAAGAAATACTTGTCTTTTTATTTTCACTGCTCCTAGAAGCAATTTGGACATTTGGTCATGCCAAATAATTTCTTACAGAAGCTAAATTATTGTGCGTACTTTTTGCTTTCACACAAATAGATGGATGATAAACTGGATTCAGAGATCTGCTGCGCATTTCAGCAGATGAATTAGATTACCGCTCAGGATCTCAACTGGCTGTTTCTCATTGATGTTTCTGCTTCCATTCACAGAAGGATTACACACTACTTGATTCATCGCAGAGAAAATCAAACATACTTGAAAATATTGGCACCTTGGTGGACTAAGAAAAAAACGCATTGGTGCACCTTTTAGGTAATCGCTGAGTAAGGACGTGTCGTCACCAAGCACAAAAATTAGAGAACAACTAGGAAATCAGTTGTGCAGGGTGCACTAAGCTTAATTTGAGCCTTCCCCTGATGAAAACTCAACACACACTTCCATTGGAAGGATAATTATTGATATGGTAACTGTCTTGCCTTCTTCTTTTTTTCCCCAGAATAAGATTGAGACGTTGAAAAAATTAACACCTCGTCTTCAAGTGCAATGTTGAAACAAGAAACTATCAATCTTTCAGTTTATTCTTCTTAGAAAATCTTGTAAGATGTTCCAATATTTAACTTTAAATCACTATTTTGGTTAACAGTATATATATATATATATATATATATATATATATATATATATATATATATATATATATATATATATATAAATATATATATATATTTATATATATATATATATATATATATATACATCTTAATAATCCACATAAATATGCACTTTTTCTGGGCTTTTTTTAAATGTACACACACAGAGTAAATCACTATGGCTTACTAAAGCTCAACCCAGTGAAATTTCTACCAATCCCAATGCCACTCCAACACAGTGTTCATTTTTTTTTTTTTTTTCTGGAAATCTGGCATCACGCAGATGCTCTACTTTCTCTGAAAGGTCAAATAAATTATACAAAAGCACAAGCACCGGACAGTGGCATCTATGCATATATTTAATGCATGTTAGTTTCTGTTTGTATACAGTACATGTACTCGAGTCAAATGTAATTTGGCCATCAGTTCTGTAAACACCACCACCAATGACAGGTTTGTGAAAGTAAACAATTATCCTGTTCCTTTATCATACGATGGCATAGATCGTTAAAATCTGTTTTTCACTTATGCTTGGTCACCAAGCTTCGAAACAACCTCTGCTAAGACGCATCCAGAAAAAAAAATGAACACACTTTTTTTTTTATTGCTAAAATTAAAAATATATAGTATATTTAATATGTGTCATGCTAAAGTTTTGGCCCTTTGGGAAGAATTCCAGTGTGCAAGACTTTCTAGTCAGCGAACTGTCTATTCTAGCTTCGGAGTTTCTGCCCCAACCCTTCCCCAGTCTTCCTTGGGCATCTAGTTTAAAACTTCTTCTGTTATATTGCATACACTGCACAAAAATACCGGACGACTCTTATTATTATTTTTTTGTTTTTTTAAACCAAAACCTACAGTGATGCTTGAAAGTTTGTGAACCCTTTACAATTTTTCTATATTTCTGCATAATATTGGATCATTTTCCTCAATAAATAAATGACCAAAGTATAATATATTTGTCTCATTTGTTTATTTGGGATCTCTTTGTCATTTTTATGCAGAAATATAGAAAATTCTAAAGGGTTCACAAAGTTTCAAGTAAAGCTTTTTAACATCGTTCAAGCTACATGCAATTTTAAACATGGGTGCTAAGAGGTTTGTGTTTTAAAAAAAAAATATATATATATATATATATATATATATATATTATTGAATTTGACGTCTTTAGACCTGCAATAGTTTCCAAGAGATTTAAAAAATCAAATTAAAAATGGCATTTTTACTCCTTACACAACGCTAATTCAACTTAACAGAATGCATTGAAGTTAAATAAGTTATGCAAACCTGATATTGGTTCTAAGCTCATGCAAAATTCAGAAGAAATATAATTAATAAATTTGTGAGCAAAGCTATGACTAATAACCCCCCATCCCCCTCACCATAACTCTTCAACATTTCCTACATTTACGCTTATTTACCAAACAATTTTATGCAAAACAACATACAAGCAAATCTCATATAGTGTAGTAAAGCATAGTAAAGCGTACATACAGTAATAAGTGCTATGTCCAAGTTTTCACTAACTGACAGATAGAAGAAGAGCGAGCTGGACGTAGGAAGAATGCACTCGTGCAAATTCCTATGAGAACACGTTGTTAGGTTTTAATTATCCCGACAGTTTTCCAACCTTGTGTTATTGTAGTCATTCGTCAACATGTTGCAGCACATTTACATAAATTTCTTCTTCATTAATAATTATTAAACAGGGTTCAGGGTCAAAAGGTCTGCATACAGCTACTGCAGAATAAACACATGTGACCTGTGGTACTGTCATTAAACTCTCCTTGACTTGGTATAAACACACACACACACACACACACACACACACACACACACACAATCCTTCCCTCTAAAAATTTGCCAAACTACTCTCACCATGCTTGCGAAATATTGTTTAGTATTTTATTAACATATTCCTACTTCACATTGAGGCTCTGCATATTGATTTTGGGTTTGGAGTTTTTGACCTGTGACATGCATTAGCATTCATTCTTGTGCTGAGGAAACATACACACACACACACACAAAAAAAAAAAAAAAAAAAAAAGAAGAAGTTACTAAACCAGTTACAGTTTCTTATGTGCTAATGGGTTCAAACCCTGCAGGCTAAAATGCCTACTTCATTCAGAGTGGTTTCAGTTGCTGAACATACAGTATTTGTATACAGTAGCTGCAAAACTTGCAGGGTTGGATCAGACACTGTGTACAAATGCAGCAAAAACGCTGTTGTACCTTTATAAACTTATTTATAATATGGATTACTTTGATATGTCCTGTGGTCAAATATATACAGTCCACACACACACACGCACACACACACACACGTATGCCCACACGTTCCTCGATTCCCAAATGCCCAATCCACGAAAATCCTGCCTAAGGAAATGCTTCAGTTCTAGACAGCAACTTATGAATAATCCGGAATTTGGGTGTTTGCTTTCTAAAACCTCTGTTTAAACAAACCACAAAACTGAAGAGGTAGAGAAAACGAGACCGTGGGAATGCAGCCAGCTTCCCCAGCCACCAGAATTTATTTTGCATGTCTCTAATTAATTATCCCATGCAAATGTTACTGCGTGTAACCAAAGTTCCTGGGTTGAAACAGTACATGGGAATGCACATCCGCGTGAGAATGTTTACATCATTCCTTTGGTAGATGCTTTTATCCGAAGCGGTTAAGTTAAAAAGTCAGACAGGATCTAATTCAGTACAGATTGAGAAGTTGAGGGTCAAGAGTCATGCTCAAGGATGCAACAATGACTCTCTAGCGAGATTATATCCTTCCTAATACATTCTCATAGTACAAAAAATAAATCATGAGGGCAAGCCTAATGAATTATCTCTCCTGTCCTAGTTCTTGGTCATTGTTTGATCATGCCTAATAGGAAAGCACGCAGTGATCCTGCTGACACTGTCTTGGTGTTGATATGCATCAGGAGCTGATGTTAAGCAGTAATTGGAGTAAATATTACAGCTGGTATGTAGGAGAAGATGACTTGGATTATGTCAAAGGTAGACCAGTGTGTATGTGTGTGTGTGTGTGTGTGTGTGTTTGTGTGTGTGTGTGTGTGTGTGTCCTCAGGGTGTAACTAAGCTTTGTAAAAGCAAGAACATTAACACTTAGGTTGCAGGTGCAAACAGTATCCATGAGCACACACTTCACTGCAAATACCTTGGGGGGGAGGGGGGTTGGGGGGACTAATAGAGATCATTAATTCGTGAGTGATCCTTTGTTAAGAGATCAGGATACTAAGTTCAGGATGTTAAGATGTTGAAAGCAGGCCTTGAGACAGATTTTTTTGTATTCTATGACTGGAGTGTTTTGGGTGGAAAAGATGGGTATTTTATTCGATTGTAACCTTACAGTTGAGCTGGCAAGCCCAATAGTCATTTGGTTGATGTGCTTGAGTCAAAACAAATAATGGGGTTAATACACAATGTCTAATGTTTATCTCCCCGTGCTTCAGGGGTTTCCTCCGGGTACTCCAGTTTCCTCCCCCAGTCCAAAGACATGTGCTGTAGGGGGACTGGCATTTCTACATTGCCCGTAGTGTGTGAATGTGTGTGAGCTTATATGATGGGTTGACACCCCGTCCAGGCGGTCCCCCACATTGTGCCCCGAGTCCCCTGGGATAGGCTCCAGGCTCCCTGTGACCCTGTGTAGGATAAGAGGTACAGAAAATTAATGGATGGATGGATGCTCTTATTCTTTAAAATTTGTTATGAATCTCGGCATTTTCAAAAATCACAAGTGTAAGAACACGTAGTTAGCTTGTGAATCTGCTAGAATTTGTTAATAAAGTTGTTCATTTATCATAAACATGTCATTTTTGAACATTTTTGAATTAACACCTCAATATCTTAATATCGCTGAAGGATACATATAGGTTTCTGCGATAACTTTCATATTTCCACATGATGGTACACCTCGTAGTATCTTTATATTCTGTACAACACACAGAGTCACAGAGACCTGAAGCCATTTTTTCCCCTCCCAAAATATAATATCGACAAAACCAATATCTGGTATTTATACCCAACAACACAATACTACACAATGTTATGGCACAACAGCAAAGCATTCTAGTGTAAAAGCTCTTTTAAGAGGCTATAAATGTTTTATTGGCTGTTTCGCTCACAGACGGTAATGTGAGTCGATGTTGGCCGAGGGGGAACGAGTCATTGTGGGTGAAAGTGTGAGCTGGAGGTTTTCAGTGACTGTGTGTTTCTAAGAGATACAATAGCAGTCAGGTTTAAGATTCCACCGCTCTTCCGCTCCTAGTGACAGGTTCCCACACCCTCGCGGTCATTTGGCGAGTACACAGACAAAGCTAGCGTCAGACTCAAACAGAGAATTAAGTCATTTTGTGTGTGAGTTTGTGTGTATGTATTTGAAGCGTGCAACTGTCACTCTAATGTATGAGGAATGCTCTAGGTTAAAGAGATATAGTTTCCTCTTACTGCTGCAGGCAGTAAAGCGTCTAAGGCTTCCTAAAGCTTCACACACAAACAACATTATGATTATTATAAACAACGAGTGATTTAGCGAAAAAGAGTAAAAAAAAGTGAGTGAGTGTGTAATGAAGTCACAGTGTAAACAATCCTTTAGAGAATACTGTTTCTTGAGCTTGAGTACTACTTTGGATAAAGTCCATCATGCCCTAGAGAAGATTCATAAATTGGCGTGTATATATGGACTATTGTTGGTAGACATTAAAGTTCGCAAAGCAACCCTTCTTTATACATGTTCATGAGATCGTCTTGAGATCACCTGTGGTGTGAGGTGCACAAGTCAGAGGGGTAAATGGTGTATTTGGTCGAAGAAGAAATAAGGAATTGATAGACCATTAAAAATAAATAGTGGTTGGCATGTTTGCCTTGCACCTCCAGGGCTGGGGGTTCGAATGCCACCTCTACCCTGCGCATGAGGGGTTTTCATGTTCTCCGTGTGCGCTAGGGGTTTTCTCTGGGAACACCGGTTTCCTCCCCCAATCCAAAGACGTGTTGTAGGCTGATTGGCGTTTCCAAATTGTCCGTAGTGTGTGAGTGTGTGTGTGTGTGTGTGTGTGTGTGATTGTGCCCTGTGATGGGTTAGCACCCCGTCCAGGTTGTCCCCCGCCTTGTGCCCTGAGTTCCCTGGAATAAAGGCTCCCCGCGCCCCAGTGTAAGACAAGTGGTATGGAAAATGGATGGATGAATAATAATAATAATAATAATAAAGAATGAAAGAAAGCTGTTGAGATTCCATTGCAGCAGCCTGGTCTCCAGCAATATTCCTTCAAATTTCTATTATGCCAAAAAAAAACATAAAACCTAAACAAATCTGACCACTAGCTCCTCCCACTCGCCGTAACCTTAGCCAAGCAAGTTTAACAAAGAATTGTAAATTTGGGGGTGAGAGGAAATAAAACAAGAAAGAAAGAAAGAAAGAAAAGAAAAGGGTTTGCCAATTTTTGTTTCCCCTCACAGTGAACACACAATTGCAGCCACCATGAACCCCTTTGCACAGAGTCTATCTGTCTTCTACGACTGAAGGACAACAAAGCTAAACCAAATATAAATGACTCTTGGGCTTGCCAGCTCAAGAAGAAAGAGCCAAAGCTCAGAAAACAGTAGAGAGCCCAGAGCCAAAGCTTATCTCCCGCTTGTGGAATCCAGCCTTTGTGCTTTCCAAACTAACTAGGCTCGAGTTTTCTACTCAATTTGTTCACAATTTCACCATTGCTTCGATACGCCACAGAGCAGAACACTGCTACAGTAAAAGATTTGGCTCTTAAAATGGAACAGAGCTCTATCTACGAAGCCATGTATTCTAAGAGCACAGATTTCTGAGAGCTTGGATACAGACAAAATAATTTTTTTTTTTCTTTGAAAATCAGATTATTAAATGAGAAGGTAATCAAATGACCCTGTAACTTGCTTGAACATGGGAACACCTGCTGAGAGAAGCTTTCAAGTGACTTCCATCCATTTCAGTATTAACATTTTGTTAAAATGTGCATATTTCTGAACTGTTTTATGAGTCATCTGGCTCCTGTTCTCGTCCAAAGAAATGGAAAATGCAGTTTTTCTGCATCCCCCCCCCCCCCCCAAAAAAAAAAAAAAATTCCTCAGAGTTATCAGAATAGCAATAAAGTTTTAATCATCCAAACTATACACTGTGTAAGGAATGAAACACAGCAAAGCGTGTTGTTATAGGAAAATAATCAGTGTGATGTGATGCGTTGCTGCATCGAATATGATTATTTTCCTAAAACACCATGTCCCAAAGTGTTTTACTCCTCTTATACAAACGAATTTGCCAAATAGAACATTGTTATTAATTAAAGATAATCAAACGTTTTATCCATTTGTAGATACATTTGATTGATTTACAGTTAATATTGTTTATAGTTACATTCAAAGGCATGTTCCAATACACATTATACTAATTTCCTCACCTGCCTTGAAGTTAATAATAATAATAATAATAATAATAATAATAATAATAATAATACACAGTTTGCCATGTAACAAAGAAACCAGGAAATGGAAAGCCCTCTTTTCTGAAGACTTTCCACATAGTGTAAAACAAACACTGACTATTAGTATTTAATGATAATGAGTCTTTATTGGTCATGTACACATTACAGCACAGTGAAATTCTTTTCTTCGCATACCCCAAAGAAGTTGGGGTCAGAGCACAGGGTCAGCCATGATACAGTGCCTCTGGAGCAGAGAGGGTTAAGGGCCTTGCTCAAGGTCCCAACAGTGGTAGCTTGGCAGTGCAGGGGCCTGAACCCCCAACCTTCCGATCAGTAACCCAGAGCCTTAACTGCTAAGCCACCAGTGCCCCATATGATTTGGTTTGATAAATGTCTCCTATGAGAAAACCTCACCATAATCAACAATGATGTTTTTCTTTGTTAAATAACAATGCATTTTCCTTTTAGTTGTTTCTTTTTAGTATTAGTTTATGTCCACCGTACAAATCCCTGTGTAAGAAATGAGAACGCAGTAGAACAAGCGCAATAATATAAACCCTAGCAGCCAAACCACTGTGCAACAAGTCGAATTCGAAGCCAACGGCCTCGACACGGATGTCTCCATCACCAACAAGTCTAGACAGGTCTTGTTACTAATGTGTATGCCAAAACTCCCCCTTAAAATATACATCAAACATGAAAGAATCTATTAAAGAAAAACTGTTTCAGACACCTGACCTTGTTGTGACCTTGATGCTGTTTGGATCAATTCCAAAATCTAATCTGTACTAACATTCAACCATTCATTTTTGAGATATCACAGTAACAAGAATGTCAGACAGACGCACAGAAACACTGATGGATGAACAGAAGGATGGACCGATGGCAAAAATCGTACACAGCGATGAAAATGGGTCTTGACTTCCTGTCCGTGAAGGTGTAAGTAACATCTTAGTATGACAAACAGGAAGAAAGTTATTTGAAGAAAAACCATTTCAGACATGTGCTCTTGCTGTGACCTTGATCTTGTTTGGTTCAGCTCATCTACTGCTTAGAGTGATAATTCTAGATAACTCCTACAACCACTCATCCTTGAGATATCATACTAACGACAACCTAAAAACATCATTCCTCCCCTACTCAGTGGCAGAGGCACAAAAATGGACCAGTATCTCACTACATGATGGAAATGCTCAAATACCAAACCATACCCTGAGCTCTTTGCACAACAGCTCAGCATGGCCCATAACCCTTCTACACAAACTGAAGACAAGCACCAAAATGTATGCACTAAATAAAATATGAATTCCTTCATACATTCGTTCATCTTCATTGACCCATGTTGGGATCCGGAGGCTATACCAGGAGCACAGCACAAACCAGGAATATGGTCTACAAGAGACACCAGTCTAGCATGGGGTACTCAAGAGTACTAGCCTGTTTGTGGGAGGTGGGAAGAAACCATAAGAGCCCGCAGGAAGAACCCATAAACATGCACAGACCGTAAGTGGAGCTCAGGATTGAACCCTTGACCCTGAAGCTGTGAGGCACCCCAAATAAATAGAATAATACAAATGACTTAAATGAATCCATTATGCATGTAATCGATGTTTGAGCCACATCATGAGTGCCTCTGTAAATAGCTGATGTGTGTTTAGTGGAGTGAGGACGCCACTCAGTCTTGTTGATTAGTGTGGTTTGTCTTTATAATGTACTCACAAAAGAATGTGGTCAGGACATGACTCTTAGTCAATTCCTTAACTGTGTGCCCATAAGGGTGTGTACAGATGATGAACAGTCATCTGTACACACCGTCTTTGAACAGCGCTACTAACTGTAATGGTAGAGGGGTATAATGGTTGACCTACTACTAGTTTTTTTGCGTTTGGATACAGACTATCACTCATCTACTCACTCCATTTAACCTTTAAGATAAGATAATACTGTATTAATCCCCAGATGGAGAAATTAGGGTAATTACACACTAATTCAGCTTAAAGCACACATTTAGCTGTGCTCATCGTTCTGTTGAGCTTTTGTAACACCACCTTGTTACAACCATTGACAGGAATACACAATGAGAGCGAGAGAAAAGAATGAAATATTTGATTCTGAATTACTGGACTTACAGAAAAAAATAACAGAGAGATTCCTGTGGGAATCTCACGGGGATCGGCCGCATGTCCAAACAAGGTCAAAAAAAAAAAATCCTCATGTATTCCAATTATTAAGGCCAGATGTTGTCCCCATAAAGAGATAAAATCCTGGCTCCAGCAACACATATTTCTCGATCATCTCACACCTACGGGTTCGGAAATCAAACCCCTGAATAATTCGTCTAGCTCAATGACCTCCTTGTAGCCTGATCTTTGCCTTTCGATAGAATCCGAGTTCCAAGCTTTGGTTGTCCAAGCACGATGCTCTAAATCAGATCTGGAAGTATACCTTGGGTAGGAGGGAAAATCTCATTCCTACAGGTGATAAATAGAATCTTTTCTGTAATAGAGTGCAGCCATCTGTGGACAACAGGGAAGGAGAATCCACTGGGGGGAGAGAGCGCACGCAGGGGGGAGAGAGCGCACGAGAGAGAGGGGGAGAGAGAGAGAGAGAGAGAGAGAGAGAGAGAGAGAGAGAGAGAGAGAGATTCACTCCTGACACTTTCAGATATATACTGTCTTTCTCATGTGGGTGTACAGCACATCAATCTATCTCCATGTTGAAAACCAACTATGTTCAATGTTCTTCCTTTTCTTTTTCACTTTAAAATGATTCGATTACTAAATGTAGCCAGATATCAGGAAAGAACTGTCTACAGTGTCTGTTGTGGACTTTATTACGCTAGAGAATGAACATCTCAGGCTGAAAACAAAGATTAAACTCTTCATATTCCAAGATTTATGAGACTGCTCATGAATTTAGATTAATTACGCCAATCATTCATTCAAATATCTAGCTGACACAGCCTTGCATCAAGGTCAGTTTGAGATCACATCCAGAAAAATCCAAGAAGCTAGGACATCATTTTACATGTCTCACAAGCATTAAAAAAAACAAAAAACAAAAAACAAAACAATATATCAAGTTCTAAATCAATGACCTGTCTAAAGTGTAGATCAGTTCTTTAGTATATCCACAAAAGGATGAAAGGATTGTCAACTCTTGCTGCTCTACCTACCCAGACGCTCTCAGCCTGCATTCTAAAGACACGAGTTCAAATGGCGTTTGAACGCCCCATGTTCTGGGTGGGCCTGAACGCTCAAGGTCGGCGTCAGCCTTCCAGACAACTTCTGATAATTCTATAATTATCCTTTATTAAAACGTCAGCTGCTGCAGCATTAATTATACTGATTGGTGGGCGTATTGAGTGGCTGTCTGAAAACTTTCTTTTAATCCTTTATTTATCCCTTCTTTGGGAATATTGCTTCTTGAGTGGTGTTGGTGTCTAAAGCCCAAGGTTAAAAGGATACACAAATACAACCATCAGTAACAGTCTAAAAAAATGAGAAGAAGAAGAAGATGATGATGACAGTCATAAAGTAAGATACAGTAAGACTAGCAGGAAGGTCCTAGGTTTAAAAAATTTAAAAAATAAAAAAAATAAATAAACTTTTTTCTTTAAAATGAGATCTGCATTGGTGTAGTATTAGTATTATTATTATGATAAAGTTCCCATTAACAATCCGTTCAAATTTAGGACTGAACCTAATCTCACTTGAACAACTTATTTGCTAACGTTCGGCATCTAGCTTAAAATGAATGCAAAACATATTATTGCAAAGGCATTTCCCAAATTAAAAAACAAATTCTCAGTATACCGTACAGAATTTCCATCCAACCTGCTATCACACGGATGACTTGACACTATTCCCCAGCAAACAGGGGACGTCCTCCGGACGTTGCGAACATCCACTTATGTCCGCATTTGGTCCGGTTTATAATGTTCGCTGGCGGACGTTCCGGGACGTCAGTGGATATCAAATCATAACGCTACTGAACGTGTTCATTTCAGTGAAAGTCCCCTAAGTGTCCCGAATGGCTGCTGGACGTCCTGTGAACGTCCCCTTGAACATCCGTGGGACGTCAAGGGGTTCCTACACGTGGACGTTCGAGGGTCGTTCGTAGAGGCCATTTAGGGGACATCCTGGGGACCTTTTTTTGTCAGCTGGGTCATCACAAAAATGTCACGTGTACATTTTATAGGATTATATACACACGTTAGAGTAATATGTATTGTGTCTTGAAGCAGCTAGAGAATAGCAAGAGTCATTCAATCCTCATCGATCTTTTTTTTGCCAGTCAGAGAGCAATATCGAGCGGCGAAGCCCATAGTCCAATCTTATTAAACATGCCCTCTGTGTGCAGGATGAGACCGAGATCAGAAGCAGAAGTCATTTATCTGAATACACCCATAATGCATTGATTTTTCTCAGAAAATGTTTCCCATCAGTACAATAGCGGTTACTGGCTACCTGGTGATTGGCCACAGCTGGAAACTGAAGCAAAAAGAGAGGGGGATAATGAAGGACAGTGCAGACAGCCAGGCTGCCAAAACCTGTCCATTCAAAAGTCAAAGTTGTACACAGACCGAGCGTGTGCATATGCACTCGTGATTAGGTCAAGTACTGCCAGATGTAAGGAGTACTGTGGTCTGAAACACACACTGAAGACCGTCGGGGATGTTTCACAGTGTGTTTGACACCGGTGTGTGCGTTTCAGACAGACATTATCGCAGTAATGTTTTGTACTTCATGCACAAACCCATATTCAGTGTTGAAAACCTCAGTCCTGATGATAATTCTTTCAAACGTGAATAGACACACATGATGAGAAAATGAGATGTTTTGACTTTTCCAGGAGGGGGAAAAAATAACAGAAAAATGAAAACATTCCAGAAAAACGAAGTCATTTCAGAAAGGAATCAGACAGAAGAAGATTTTTGTAATATCCTGCAGTCTCCCTCAATATGAGTGAAATGCTGCGGGTACGATACAACAAAAATCACAAAAGCCTGGCTGCTTGCCTGCATTTGATTACAGGAGGCTTAATTAACTCAAATGAAAGAAATTGGGAGGTTGATTCAAATCATATTCATATGTTAGGGATCAAGTGAAAGCATGTACGGGACATGCCAGGACACGGCTAATCTAATGGTCGCTCCACCGGTCTATTCATTTTCAACCGAATAAAGCAGCAGGGTTGAGGCGCCGTCTTCACAAGTGCAAGCGAGAGACAAGAATCTAGTCTGGCCAAAGATGACCTTTTGCGTGAATGAGCTGAGAAAACGTCTCTTTCGTGGAGGAATAAAGGAATCATGGATGTTGGATGTTACAATAGACGATACTCGATTCCCGCCTCCACCGTGTGTGAACAGAGTTTGTGTGTTCTCCCCGTTCTTCAGGGGTTTCCCCCAGATACTCTGGTTTCCTCCCCCAAGTCCAAAGACATGCATTTTAAACTGATTGGCATTTAAAAATTGTCCATAGTGTGTGAATGGGTGCGTGAGCGTGTCCTGCGATGCGTTGGCACCCCGTCCAGGGTAATCCCCGCATTGTGACCCGAGCTCCTTGGGATAGGCTCCAGGATAAGTGGTAGAGAAAATAGATGGATGGATGGACAGACCTCAAGATGATGCATTGAAAAGCTGGAGGAGATGAACGTGGTTAAGCGATCACACAAAAATGGGTGTGGTCAGGTCAGTGTGAAGAGGACTGTGTGAACCCCCGTGCCATTCACAGTAATTTAGGGCCAGCGAGGCATACATGAGAAAGAGCAAGGAAGACTGATGCTTCATTGGCTCCATAAATCACTCTAGTGAAAGTTCAGCCCTGCTCCACTCGGATGATCTTAATGCCCGACCATGATGCACTCGTCGCGCACACATACACACAGGGGTGAAATAAAAATCTCATTACGTTCATGGACCTGAAGGTATGGGAGCCGTCTCTCATCTCGACCCATGGCTGTGAATATTAAAGAGAAGGTCCTGATCTCTCATACACACCCAGATGACAGGCTGGAGAGTCACCCAAGGGGCTCTGAGGTGGAAATGAATTGCAATTACACTCGTCCGTTTTCCCCCTCTCCTTTTCCTCCCACCTCTTCCCTCATCATTTCAATTTTTATGAGGATAGTTTTTCCCTTTGCTCTTTCCCTCTCTCACTCTTCTAATCCTCTGAAGCAGTGGTCATGAGCAGCATACATGATGTCATCTGCCTCGCTTGTGTGCATGTGTGTGAGTGTGTTCCTGCTGCTATTAATAATGGAAATGTACAGTAGAGAGTGAGTGTGTGTGTGTGTGTGTGTGTGTGTGTGTGTGTGTGTGTGTGTAAAACCCCAGAGGAGAAGTCTTTTATTAATCTTTAGCAAGCTGCTCCTCTTTCGTTATTTATGAAGCTGCGATGCTGCCGTTCCACAGATCAATGTTGCAAGCGCACAGGATTACTGAAGCGGATCCCAACTAAAACTAGAAAAAGAAATAAAAACTACTTAGTGTGTGTGTGTGTGTGTGTGTGTGTGTGTGTGTGTGTGTGTGTGTGTGTGAGCACTAATACTTGAGTAGCTGAACAAATGATGCCGATTCAAGCTCCTTTCTCGTTGTAGCCTTGTAATTTCTTTTCTCCATGGCCACAATGAGTAGTAATATTGTTTAGGAGTTCAATTAACCTTCAAAGGCAGCATACACAGCTTCTGGGAGACGTTTAGAACAAAGCCCTATGGCTAAATCGACTCAATTATTGAGTCTTTGATCTTATTTCAGCTTTAGCTTATACAGCTTGATGGCACCCCAAGGCTACGAGTTCTGAGAGTATAATAATAATAATAATAATAATAATAATAATAATAATAATAATAATGCTTACATTGGAATAAACATCATAGTTTGTTAATTATGCACGTGTACTTTTTTTATTTTATTGTTTTATTGGAATGACTTGTTATTCTCTAGCTGCTTCAGGATAACGTAGAGACACAATACATATTCATCTAAAGTCTTATGTTCTTTACAACGTCCACGTGAATATATAGTGATGAATAAATTGCTACGTTCAGGTAACTTGCTTTAGGTCTATAACCCACTGTAAGTCCATAAGAGTGGTAAATTGGCATGTTTTAAAAATCAAACTCAGGTTATCTCTGTGTGTGTGTGTGTGTGTGTGTGTGTGTGTGTGTGTGTGTGTGTGTGTAACATGAGGGGATGGAGCTCAGAAGGGCAGGAAGATATTGATCTGAACTTGAGAGCGGCGGCTTTTCTGATCTCTGTTGGACACTGGAATCTCTCTCTCTCTCTCTCTCTCTCTCTCTCTCACACACACACACACACACACACACACAGCCCTGGGGTGTAATCGGCAGCCTAGAGGGTACCCATGGCAACCGAAATGATCCCGAGTTAAAACACAGCCAAGTGGATGCGCAGTCATTTTGAAACTTGCAAAAGTAATAAAAGATCATTTCCCCCCCCCCTGCCTCCACTGACAATTAAAACACAACCAGGACAAGATAAATATAAGGAATGCTCAGAATGTGAAGGATGACGGGATAAATAGAGGAAAATACCCTTATTTCCAACTAGTGGCTGTTATTTCAGCCATTTCCTTGTATCCTGGCTTCACTTACTGCACCTGATCAAAAGCTTTGTCACCTTCAAGACTGTTTGTGCATGTGCGCTCGAACTCTCTCTCTCACACACACACACACACACACACACACACACACACAGACACACGTTAAACGAAGCGTTTTTGAGGGCATAACGCCTGTCGGGTGTTCCCTTTGAACTCAATCATCAAGTACCAGACAAACGTACGTACGCACCGGGGCTCCACGCATCAACGCCTTGGTCACTTTAAAGCTGCTTTAAGAGCAGCTGCTTTCAGTTTACCACACAGCCACGTTTCTTTATGTGACTAACACATGCTCGCTCTCCTAGAAGCCTGTAGAAGCGTACGCAAGGCCATAATCGACTCAGATCGGCACCGCTTAGATGTTATCGGACCTAAATGAGTAGTAAAGGACACTAAAAGCTGGTTAGAATTAGGTCTCTCTCTCTCTCTCTCTCTTTAAATCAGTGCTGGTTTTCATAATTGTAATTTCTCCCTTCCTGCTTTTTTCCCATCATCCCTTCTGTGTTCATGTGTGTGCCTGTTGCTCAATCTAATAATGAAGCCCATTGTGAGAGAGACTATTCAAAGGCTTGCTCTGTATCAAGTGCCTTTTCAAATCAGCCTTCTGCTCTACATGCACATCTACACACACACACACACACACACACACACACACACACTATTTGTCCTATAGGATAAAGACACAAAACATTTACATTGCTTATACCAATTAGAGTTTAAAAAAAAATTATTAAATAGCTATTTTTCCAAAACAATTCCCTGCTTAGTTACAGGGATTCGCTGAAGAGGTTCAAACGTGAGGCCAGAGGTTTCAACACAAAAAGAGACTTAAAAGTGTGGAGCATTTTTAAAGGATCACTGAGTGCGTGTGGTCCGAGTGCCTTTTCCAACCCAACCTTTTGGCACCAGAAAACTGGATTTGTGCTCGCTTCATTGACAAGATGAACTAAGCTTTTCAGCTGTGTGGGGTTTGGTACCTCCTCAAGAGACGGCAGCAGAAGGAACTGACGGGGGTGGGAAGAGCAGGACCGTTGCTGATTTGTTACTTGTACTGCATCGCACGATTCAAGACACCACATACAAAGACATACCTACACACACAAAAAAAATATATGCCTAAATGTTTACCATCAATATGAACAAAATGGCAAAAAGTGCCAAAACACACAGCAATTACCTTCAAGTAAAAATCTTACTGATGTCAAATTATATACACACATACCTACATATATATCACTAAATTTCACAAGTAGTTGTTCTACTTGATTTTTTTTTATATATATAACTACCTTTTTTTTATATAACTACTTCATGCTTTCAGTCGCTAAATCTTTGTTTATGTGATGGCAGGTCACACTGAGGTTTTTCCAGGGCTTATCGAGTTAGTATTGTCCTCTCGCTTACTGCTATGGTGTACACAATACTGTAAATAATGAATGATTCAGAGGAAGCACAGATTTAGAGAGAGCTATTGAATAGTCTTGTTCATTGGTGCTTTGTTCGTGTTGTGCAACAATGTGCCATTTTATTCCTCAAAAACCTGCACTAAAATATCTTTAAAAAACAATGTTCGTTTTTGTTTTTTTTTAACAGCACAATGGGTTTTAGCGTGTACAAATATCCTTACAATTTAATTTCCGTTTTTTGGAATATTTTCAGCGATTGACTGAAGGTAAGATCATTTTCAGTTATATAACTAAACAACAGAACAACGGTAAGAAAACAATCACCTGGATTCCACATTCTGCACGTACGCACACATGTCAAGAGCCTCCGAATCACGACGTGATATACAGTATGACGTGTGAAATTCAGTTTTTAGCAAATCAAGTTATGACGTATCTCAATGCACATTTAACACAAACTGTTTTCGGTTGACGGTGCAGCCTGCGGGAAAATCTCCGTT
Source organism: Ictalurus furcatus (assembly GCF_023375685.1). Lineage (NCBI taxonomy): Eukaryota > Metazoa > Chordata > Actinopteri > Siluriformes > Ictaluridae > Ictalurus > Ictalurus furcatus. Next base: position 10,949,087 of record NC_071260.1, on the reverse strand, counting down.
AAAGCTCCAAAGACGGTGCCGATAGAGCCCCAGAGAATCCACAGAAGGAATTTGCGTTTTAATGGGAGAAGCGATTACCGCCCAATGAGCAGGCTTTTAATACGCCATTTTGATGCACACTTTCACTGGGACTTAACAAGTGCTTCAGTGGTGGGTTTTGCCTAGAAAAATATGTGTACTTGATCGCATGGGCTTTGCTTTGTCCTGTCCAGATCCAGGTGATGATTGGGAGATGTCTCAAAGGGTCAGATTCTTGTAACCAACTGCCAATTACTGACACAGTAATGAACATCTCAAACTTAAACATTTTAGCGCCCGACAGACTTACAGAGTAGTATTGCTTGTTATTTTATTTTTGTAATTGGAAAACTACTGTAGATAAATTGTAACTATAAAGTTATGTTTGATTATTTGCGTTCGTTTTTATATATAATATATAATGTATATATATATATAATGTATTTATATAGGTGTAGCTAGCTGTGGCTACCTTCTTCAGTAGAATTGAGCTAGCTAGTTAGCAGCTTAGCTGGCAGACAATACTAATTTTGTCGACCTGATTTTAGAAAAGAGTGTTAGAGTAAACAGGAGGCCAGAGAGATGAAAACAGAACACAGAGATATCCAGTATACTTCAATAACAGACACCTGTGCTTCCTCATTTTAAAAACCACCAGCGGTCAGAAATTCTGACGTATTTGGAAGACTAGCTCTGATATGCCACCACCAAAGAGCCAGGCAATTCAGGACATGTCCACCATCTTCACTCATATTATAGTGCTTGTTCTCACAGTGAACTCGGTAAAACATCAAAACAGGCCACACAATTCATCGTAGTGAAGCTAGAATGAGAACCGTTGAGAATGCTAGCCAACCTGTCATCCCAGTGCGTGTTGCATTCAGCCAGGCCGCTGTGTGTAGTACCAGCTCCTGCTGAGGATGCTAGGATTGCTGATGACAGCCACAGCAGTAGTTCCCTTGGGCTTGATGACACTTGGGGACTTTCTGAAGTGGGTTATCAGCTTGTGGCTGCATCCCAAATACAACAGGTAGAGACATGTCAAATAATGACAAACATAACACATGTCCTCATCTCAGAAAAAGCGGCACAGACTTGAGCTTGCTAGCAATTCAATGCCTTCCTGACAAAAAAGGGTCTGCTTGTGGGTTATGCTCTATTGGAGACAGTCAAAATGGACTCCTCTCTCACTGGCTGGGGGACAGCATGTTACCACCGGGGTTTAACAGGTGGACGGCTTCCTTCACCTTGCACGGAAGCGCCTAAGGTAAAGCCTCATTTGTGGGTTCGGTGGACATGCAGTTAAGACAGAGTGTAGGCCCAGGAGAGTTGCATCTACACCCAGAAGTGTTGCCTCAAATTTGGCAAGCTGAAAGTGGACCTCTTCACCAATGCCAAGTCAACACACTGCCAGTTATAGTTCTTCCTATTGAACTGAACAGCCTGCTGGGACAGGATACAGTGCCCAATGTTGAGTTGGACATGCTGTGACATGTCACTTTATGAGGAGTGTCTCATGGGTATTACTTTGATGTGCCCCTCCAGGACATTTACACTGATGCTACTTGTTCATCACTGTGCACCTTCTCCAGGTTGTACAACTGATTATAACATTGTCCCTCCCAGTGGCATGAGTGTGACACTCTACACCAAACACCTTACAATTGAGTACTAACTCGAGTCGACTTACCTACTCGGACTGTACAATGGTTCAGTGGACATGCAGACAAGACAGTGTGAATGCCCAGGAAAGTTGCATCTACAACCCAGTAGTGGTGTCTCAAATCTGGCACAAGTTTGGCAAGGAACAGATGACTTAGCCAATGCCAAGTTAACACACTACCAATTGTGGTTCTCCTAACTCAGCTGGACAGCTTCCTGAGACAGGATACAGTGGTCAATGTCAAGTTAGACACCCTGTGACACGCCACTTTGTGAGAAGTGTCTCATGGGCATTACTTTGACGTAGCACTCTAGGAAATTTACACTGATGTTACTTGATCATCACTGTGCACCTTCTCCAGGTTGTAGAACTGATTATAACATTGTCCCTCCCAGTGGCATGAGTGCGACACTCCTTTCCAAACACCTTACCATTGAGTACTAACTCAAGGCAACTTACCTACAGGGACTTTACAGTGTTGCAGTGGATATGCCGTCAAAACAGCGTGTATGTCCAGGAGAGTTGCATCTACAATCCAGTGTAGTAGTCTTGGTGTCATCAGTGTGACTGTTCATCTCTCAAACTGGTAAGAAATTCACTACAACCCTTTAGTGTGCAGTAGAAAAGGACAAACCTTTTTTTTTTTTTTTTGGAATCTATTTGGAATAAACAGACTACCAGTGCACTTTCACATCTCACTCTTAGTCTCAACTCCAACGTTTCAGTAACTTCTGACATTTTTTGTATCTGTTGCTCCAATCGTTATCCTTCATCGTTTCCTCAGTCTCGCTCTTTCTTGCAGTGCTTCAGAAAGCACACTGTGTAAACAGTAGACTACAGCGCTTCCGATAACATCTCTCTCTTCTCTCTTTTCTCTCCCCTCCCTGTGTCACTCTCTCCCTCTCACTCACACACTCCACACAGGCGTTGCATTGTTCTCCCGTCCTCCTCTCTCACTCATCTTTCGCTGCGCTCCGCCTTTCATCCCTCAACCCCCTCGGTGCAACCTTCTACCTGGTGTGAAGGAAAAGGTGAATGAGAGAGGACATAGTGAAGGGAACAGAATGGCAATGGCAGAGAAGAACATCCTGCTTAGGTATTTTGCAGTGTCCTCCAACACACACGAACACCGTTCTGATATTACAAAGAACTATTTTACAACCAGTGTCAAACAACCGGAAAAATTACCACAAAACCTTGATGTCATGCAAAAACTACAGACTAATTACTCTAAGAAAATCAAATACATCAAATTCATTTAGTTACCTTCACAAATCAGAATACTTGGCGGGGAAAAAACACAAGCACACTTTCAAATATATGAACCATCATTGGGTCATTTGAAATGAAAAACATAACACACAGACAGTTTAAGGGATTAGAACTGCATAAGAAATAGCATTCCAAGCCAGCTAGTCATCTTTTCACAAAAGCAACCAAACAAACCATCTAAATATCTCTCAGGTGAGATGTTTAGCTCAGTGTATGTACTACTGTGAGAATGTATCCACATACACATCATGAGTCCTTTATGGATGGTGTTAGCATGGCACAAGCTAAATTGTTAGCTTGTAAATTGTTGTTGCAGTCTTAATTTGCTTCTAGGTATTTGGGCCTATTTTAGAAGAATATAAAAAGTGACCTATGTGTGGAAATTGTTTTCATTTCTTAACCGAGAGTAAATCTTGAGTTTTGTTGAGGAAACAAGAAAGCTGGTAAAAAAAAAAAAAAAAAAGAAAAAAAAAAAAGAAAAAAAGAGCAAAATCCTTTTTGTTATAGCCAGACAATTAAAAATAAAGCAATTTTTTTTTTCTATTATCAGCACACATCTGCTTAAATATGACTGGAGCAAACTTCCTGCGCTCTCAGAACCTTTCATTTGGTTTTGACTGCTAGTGCCTCTGGTGGTCGAACACTGTAAAAACAGTCTGTAGTCATTCTAGAAACTCAGTGTATTTAAATATTTATCTTCAGTAACCACTTTATCCAGGTCAGGGCTGAGGTGGATACAGAGCCTATCCCAGGAACACTGGGTGCAAGGCAGGAATCCACCAAAACATCATTTAATACCAAATTCCTCAACATACTGTAGTTTGTGTTGATTATCATGAAATCTGTCTTTTGTATATGAAATCAAGATGTAGGCTTTTTTTAGTGACAGGTCATTTCAAATGAATATTTCCAAATGCTAACAAAATATCTTTTTATACAGAGCTATACACCCATGATCATATCTGAATAACTGCATGTACACGTTGATTAAACTTCCGTATGCATGAACATACAAACAGGAACTTGATGTATGAAATATTCCTTTGTGTTTTTTTTTAACAGGTTTTAATCAATGCTTTGATGTCACCTCTGCAGCCAGCTCAAATCTTTTTTGGCAATCGCTACATGTGTATCAGGTCAAACGGAATCCACTTGAAGGGAATCTGAAACTGGAGATATGAGTCCTGTGTTGTACGAACATGTCTACACATGCACAACTATTCAAGTGTTAATCTGGGGAGATCATCCTGGTGGCAGCTGGTGGAACGTAATAGCACATCGCCTCTCTAAGAAAACTCAAACCTGTCACTGACTCACAGTTTCATTCTCTCGCGTCACTGGGAACACTGAGGAGATTTGACGATGGAAGAACAAAAAGTTTCATATATTTTTCATGCCGTGTGTGTAGCTATAGTATCAGAACGTCACATGCTGGGGTAAAGAACGTAAACCTGAACTGGGTTAACTGCCAATTATCCATCACATTTCTGTGCTTAGTGAGATGTTCACGTAACGATTTGGCCCACAGTCAACGATATGGGGTTGTTTTTAATCCAGGTGTTTTTAAAAAGTGTAAACAATTTTGAGGAATTACTAAGCAATAATGAGGAGGCAGTTTCCCATTTGCATGTGTGTGTATATATATATATATATATATATATATATATATATATATATATATATATATATATATATATACATACATAAGAAAAGACCTCATGCCTCTGTTCAGAAATGAAAGTAACTTTGGTAATTTAACACTGTCCTAATATATTGTCTAGTCATGCATAAGGAAACTCTATCTAAATTATACGTCTCGAAACATTTTATTGGATCATGACATACTTGGACTGTTGTGCACCAGTTGATGACCAACACCCTAAGGTGTTGTTTAACACAATATATGAGGATGTCGTAGTGGTAACAAAACATATTGACCCATTTCTCTGTGCTTTCCATAGACCAATACTACTTAAGGATTTGTGAGCTATTTTGTGAACTTGCTCAGTAATCTTGTAATCACTAATCATGGAGTTTGTTGACAAATAAACTAGTTCTTGTCGTTCTTTGCCTTCTTCAAGTCATGGTTGGTGTGTTGTGCCATCCTAATCACCCTGGTACAAATCAATCCAAAGATTAAGTCCATATTATCCTATGTATAGATTATTTCCAATCATCAAACAGCCAAACATTGAGCTGAAAGCAGGGGGGGGATATGACTGACAAGCATGTGACGGACAGCTCCCTGAGGGCGGAGCGTCAACTGTGATATGCCTCATGAGAGCCTGTCAATAACTTTGATTGACAGCATGCAGAGCAGCAGTGCAGTGCAATGATGAATATATCAACTTGGGATAAGGGTGTCTACCAAATGGCATAAATGTAAACATAAATGTAAATATAGCCTCACTTGGATAGCTAGCTTCAAAACTGATATGAATAGGGTTTTGTGGCTAAACCATACCTAACTTCCTTAATTCCATCCTAAAAACATTTCCTGGTTGCTGAAACCACAGTTAAAGAATATTACAAAGAAATGGTGAGTGATGGAAACTATCCCCCCCTCGGCTTTTTTTTTCAATTCGCATTTGTCCTTATTTGGTCAAAGGGTCAAAACAGTTCAGTAATCGCCTCCTCATTTCCTTAATGCCTCTCCTAATCCCGAAATTCAAATGCGAGGTGGCTGAAGTGTCAAGAGGACTGAGTCACAGTTATACACACACACCCTGACCGAAACATATGTCTGCACACCCAACACGGAGCACAGCACACACCCACATTTACAAACACACAGTACACTTTGACATAAAGCCTAGTGTGGCTTGCATACTGTTCGATTGTCCTTCGCTGACAGGGTGGGGCTGTGTATGTGCAAAAGTGTGTGCGTGTGTGTGTGTGTCCAGGTGAGTCAAGCTGACTCAGGAGAATTATTACAGAGGACAAACTCATGTAGTTTTGGTAAATAAGGGCAGCAAACAGGGTGTTTGGGAGGATTGTTCAGGTCCTTACAGAAAATTAACACTGTTTGTTATGAACTTTCCTTTACTTTCACACTATCCGTTGTTAGCCAGATGAGGATAGGTTCCCTTCTAAGTCTGGTTCCTCTCAAGGTTTCTTCCTCATATCATCTTAGGGAGTTTGTCCACGCCACCCTCGCCACCAGCTCGCTCAATAGGGATAAATTCACACACTTAAAATCTGTATCCCGTGTTTATATGTTTCTGTAAAGCTGCTTTGAGACAATGTCCATTGTAAAAAGTGCTATACAAATAAAATTGAATCGAGTTTGGGTTTAATACGAAGCATAAAACTAGTTTCCATACACACCCCAGGCCAGGAAATAACTTTTTTCTCCACGTCAACAAAACATTTACTTGTGGTTTTTTTAATTCATAATTAATTGAGATACGAGTTTGTGTTAATGAACTTCACATTACACACTTAGAACACAAAGTAAAAGGAGAGGAAAAGCACTGTCAGTATTGTATTAAGTCCTTACAGGTTAACAAAACTGTTCAATGACAAATCATTAAAACAAAGTAAAACAGAGGGGGGTAAATGGCTTTTTGGATGAATTCTGGATGAAAATCAAATTAATCTTAAATCATTTGAATAATCAAAGCTTAAACGGCATAAATATATATGCTTTTCGTTGGCTTTCATGTAAAGTTGCAGAAATGTAACTTACATTGGTTTCAAGTTTATCAGATTTCATGATATGAACGATCGGTGTTAGTTTACCTTTTGTTCCATTACGGATATGCCATGTCATCTGCGAAAGAATTTTTTGTTTTAATTATGTATACGTACAGAAATTTCCACAGACTGATTCATTCTGATTCATTCTGATTCATCAAAAAAAAAAGGGCAGATTTCATTTATTCCAGCTCTTACACCCAAACACTTGTTTACAGGTTGAGACAACTGCATAAAAACCATGCCTCAGTATATTCAGTGCTCAGTTGTTGTTGTTTTTTTCTCCATACAGAAACCTGGTATAACTATGAAAATATTACTTTTTGGTGAACATTCTTAACCATCTTAAATCTTGTGTTAAATGGATTCTGACAATACTAGTTTAGAAATTCTGAAATCCTGTGATGCCTCAAAGCAAGCCTAGAGCAACTGCCCCCAGTCTGCCTCTATTCTAGGCTACCTATCCACATAGAGCTCATTTAAGGCATATCATCTGACCATATTAACATAGATGTTTAGTCTTGAAACAGCGAGCTCCCGGGGGTCAGTCCCAGAAGGACCGAAGCGAATGTAGAGAGCTTTTAAAATGCACATTTATTATTCTTTCTGCATGATATCGTGCTATTTATTCTGCACCACCAGAGACAAGTGAGGAACAAAGGCTCCTGCAGGAGGAAACGGGCTCGTCACAACAATAAACCACGGGCAGAAAATGGCACAGATAACTTTCGAAGAAGCCCCTGGGGAAACAATGTCTCGCTGTGTCTTTGGTGACATTTTTAGAAAGCTGTTTATTCCTCCTGATTAAGAATTCATCGTTGTTGATATCTGAACCAAAAGCGAGGGGCAGGGCGAGTAAGAACATGCAGCCTCCCAAGCAGCTTTGGCAGAATGGATTTGAAATGTTTCGCGGTTTCAAGTGAGCGAAGAAGACACTCTAGAAACAATTTTCAGATGCCCCATTTGTGGCTTGAGGTGTAAAGGAAGAAGGTTCAAAGTGGGCACGTAGAGACACAGGAATGTGGGGAGAATGTGGGAGTGCACGACGCGGATGACTCTCTGAAGAACCTACCACGTCGACTCCTCAATGCCACAACAAAGATCAGAACACAGCACGCCGCCGCAGAAGTAAATGTTTTTCCACTCTCACCCCTGGCACAACAGGTCTTGAAGAGACACTCGAGTGATGATTCATAACTTCTCCTGCAGATTTCTGCTTGCTCCTCAAACCGCTCATCTTCAAAGTCAAACATCAACAGGCTAAACGTATGTGTATATTGCCTTAGCTAGTAAAAACAAGTTGGGCTTTGATGAAAAGAAGCGTGGAAGATCATTTCCATAGAGAAACAATAGCTGATGGTTGACAGACTGGGGGACGGAAAACAATAATATGTGCGGAATTGAATTCTCATTTATTCATTAGATAAAAGCTGCTATGGGTTTCTGAGCTAGTTTCCTGTAGAATGGCTCAGCACTGGCTCTGGGATTTAAACTTCCTTGTCACTTGTATAGAACCTTAACCAAAACTTGTCCAAATAAAGGCCCTTAAACGTGTACATATCCAATTTCTAGACATTTCATTACATTATCCATTAGTGGAAAATGTCACAGTGGTACATTACACATTACCCTGGGTTTAATTATGTGGTATAATAGTAAGAGTGAAAAAGTTTGCATGGTTTCTGAGTGAAAATGAAAACGAAAAATATATACAGGGCGTCCTGAAAGACTCCATACATAGGGGAAATTAACACTTTTCACCAAATTGTCTTCGAAGATTTTTCATACCTTGTGTGTGTATATATATATATATATATATATATATATATATATATATATATATATATATATATATAGATAGATAGATAGATAGATAGTATATACACACACACACGTGTGTATGTATGTGTATATATATATATATATATATATATATATATATATATATATATATATATATATATATACACACACACACACACACGGTTAAGGTTAAGAACACTTTTGTCAAAAGAAGAGTGTATTGAAATTCTCATGGCTGGATCAGGAAGCTGTCGCAAGTCTGCGATGAACGTTAACAGGAAACATGGCGAGCACATCACACACACACGACACTGCTGCCAAACTTATTAACAAATTCAAAAAGCCTGGAAGTGTTGCGGACCAACCGAGAAGCGGACGTCCATCAACATCCACTGACGAACCAACATGGTGCTGGCAAACAGTCCTCTATGTAGTACGGAGACTTTTGGGACACGCTGTAAAATAGCAAGATGTTAAAAGGAATTGTGGGTGTATCTTGTAAAAAGACAATAATCCAAAACAGCTCTTGGATACAAAGCTGAGAAGATTCAAAAGCTGATATGAAAAGAGGCTGGAGGCAAATGTAAAAAAAAAAAAGTGAAAGTAAAACAGCGCAAGAGGAAAAAGTTTCCCCCCTATCCCATTACTATTAATATCTTCGACTGCCTTGTTTTTTTGTTGTTGTTGTTGTTTTTTTTTTTTTCGTTTTTATTGATAATGAATTTAATGTATCCTTTTCATTTCCTTGAATTTCTATCTTTTCAATTTTCTCTTTTCTTTTTGTTCTATGAGTATGAAAACCTCTGAAGTTATGGTAACTGTATTTAAAAAGTAGGGAATATAAAGCACAATTGGGAGTGTGGGGCAGGCGGGGGTCCATGATTTCTTTTTATTTCATTTCAGCAGTGTAAACCACAACCCAGCATTATCAAAGTTATTATATTTATGATTGAGTTCTTAACATTATAAACCTATTTGACTGCTCGCTGGAGTTGCATTATTTAATCCAAACTTCAATAACCCAAAAACAAGTTGTGTTGCGAACAACGCAAACATTATTTTACACTCCCTAGCTGCAAAAATGTTACAGAACCCCTGGTGTAGAAAATATTATTTATCTCATAAAGAAGTGATTTTACTTATAGTGGACATTGTCGGAAAAAGAAAGCGAGATCAACTAGGAAGTTCCATAGGAAAAACATTTTATTGAAAAGCATTTTCAGTTTGTAACAGACTGGTGGAATGTGTGTGTCATTTTGAACTGTTTCACGGCCTGACCAGATCTCACTGGAAGGGATGGGGAAGGAAAGGAAGGGGAGGGAAGGAGGCGGAGCTACAGCCACTGGGAAAACCACAGCGACAGACGGACAAATGGGAAGTGCGAGGAAAAACATACCCAATTGTAATACTGAATTTGCGTACAAACTGGACAGAAATGAAGTCAAATACAAACAAAAACAAAGAACTAATTAAATAAATATCTATGGTACACATGTATGGCACAAATATGCAGCAGTCGGTTTGGCAACTCTCCTTTCATTTTGTTCTTTTTTCTTTTAAATTTTTTTTTAATAAAACCAAATTACCATGGAAACAGTGCAAAAGGAGCGGGGCGTTAGGGAACGGCCAAGGACTTGAGACGAGCGCTAGCTAAAATACATAGCAAAAAATTCCAATTTTATACAAAACATCTTACTATGCGTTTATTTAAAAAAATGTTACGTTGGGTCTGTTGTTGATATTTACACAATCTATTTACCAAAAAAAGTAGTGTTTTTACTGTGTCGTTTTTAACCCCTGTCCTTTTATTTTCTAAAAAAAAAAAAAAAACAACATGTGAATAAGGCTATTGTTCGAACCAGGGATCCATATACAATACAAACATGAATGTATTTACAGCTTTCTTACCTACAGGTGTACGGTGCAAAAAAAATTACTGAGTCATCTGAACTCGGGATGACAAAACGCACAAGGCATTTTACAGTAGCCTGAAGACGCTTCACTCTGCATTTCACAGACATCCGAGCTTCCAAACGCACCAAAGCCGGGCGAATCTCGTTCCTCTCGTTACAGTTTCAGAAGAATGTTTGTGAGTTGCTTAGTAAAGAGCGGCCTTCAGATTCAAAGAAACTAAGAAGATTGTCATTCTTTTTTTTTTTTTTTTTTTTTTTTTTTTTTTTTTTTTTTTTTAAAGTTCCATATCAGACAGCAACCAAACACTGGCATGGGCGTGTGTTCTGTAATACGAGTTTCAAAGCATCTGCTCAACTTTGTGAATGTGTTTTCACAGTTTACCTCATATCTACTGCACAAAGTAAACAAAAACTAAAACTAAAAAAAAAACCTCACTAAACTGCTTTATAAAAAGAAGACTATTTCAGGGGGGAAAAAAAAGGAAACACAACAGGATTGTGTTGTTTTGTTTATGTTGTATTGTTTTTGTTTAATTTCACTCATTTCAGTGGATAAGAACACTTTTCCATAGGTGTAAGCATTTCATTTTGTCTCTCAATTGTTACAAAAATAAATAAAAATTGCATATTTGCTTATTTTTGCGGCCTCTTACAGAGGCACAAACCTCAGATCCCACAAGGCTTGGCTTCTTGGCGAGATTCGACAATCTCCATGAAACAGATGGAAATGAAAAATATGAACAATTAATACATGACCGTGGAGACCCACGGCCTAATCTCCGCTTACGTCGAGTTACCGAAATCGCAAAAAGTCCACCGCAGGTGAACCTCATCAATGTGTGAATGAGAGAAATACACGAATAATTCAATAGAAAGGTTCACATGTACAACCACACACACCATTACACTGACCAGAGGGGTTTCTCGTGAGAGCTGAGGGTCGAGTACGTAGAGGATTGTTGGAATTCAACCAAGTCGGTCCCATGAGTATAGCGACAGACTCCAATTGGCTACTTCCTCGCCTGCCAGCAGCTCTTTTTGTGTTCAATGTCAACATGCCTAGGGAGTAGCACGAAAGTTGCCCTTTTTTTTTTATGATTTACAATTTTAGCCTGAGCTAATTCCCTTCTGGCTGGCTTCGTAACTCTTGTCCACTGCCCTCCTTCCCACTTAAGAGGCCTAATTTCAACCCAATGCTCTCTGAGCTTCATCAAACAAGACAGCCAGGCTAGAGGAGCCAGTTTAGTTTGTCCTCACTAAGCAAGATCCTGCCAGACTCGCCTTTCCACCAGACTCTTTTTGGCCCTTCTTTCTCATTCCTTTCAGCTATTTTAAACCCAACATGCTGTTTTCTCTCGAGTTTTCTTTCCCAAGCTGCCCCTTTCCTGGCCATATGCGTCAGTATGTGTAGTATATGTGGTTCAAAAAGGCAACTATTTGTGTAAGGATCAATCGCAATTGGTGTGAATGGGGGTGATAAATGCTTTGTTTTTGTGTGTGTTTGTGTGTTGTTTTTATTTTTTTTAAATGGGAAAGATCTACGTTTGCATAATGTGCCTGCTTGCTAAGTTATTAATATCTGCCTGGAGATTTGTGTGCTCTGTGTATCATAAATAAGTTCTTTCTACTTCTTTCTGTTTGATTCCACGTTTAAATCTCATCTCCTCCGTTTTAATGTACAACTAAACAAAATCATCAACATAACAAAATGTTAATTAAGTCTTCTGTTTCATTAAAAAAGTAAACAATAATAATAATCATCATAATTATTACACTAATAGCAATGCGCCTAGATGACCCTGTGCTTTTGCATGAGTATGACAGCACCAGTTCATCAGAAAGGGTTTCGTGAACAATGTTTTGTGAGCGTGATAATTATGGCAGTTGGACAATTATTGCCGATGCCACCATTTCACTAACTGTAACTCACTCTCTTGTGTGTGTGTGTGTGTGTGTGTGTGTGTGTTATATGGGCCAGGGTGTAGGTTTTTTTTTAAAAGTGCTGCTAAAGTGTTCACATCTTCGCCCTACCTTCCAATAACCTCTTGTTTTTTTTCTTACCCCATCTGCTCTCCCTAGCCCTTGGCTTCGAAATTACAGGAGTGAAATGTGTGTGATGTCAGTGAATATGTGTGTATATGTCCGTATGTATGTATGTGTGTGTGTGTGTGTGTGTGTGTCCCACACAACGTACAAACAGCACGAATTAACCAGCACAACAGGATCTCTATGACAATACCTAGATCTATCAAACGAATCTGCACGTGAGCCATACTGGGAATGACGACGAGAAATGCGAGTAAGACACGTGACCATACGCAAAGCCTTCAAGTAACGATTGTGAGAGTCACTTTGCAGGAGATAAACGTTTTCGAGAGTGGAAACAAACGACAAAAAAAAAAGATACGGTGACCAAGAAGGCGAGCGAAACAGGCGATGTCCACGTTAAGGTCCGACAGTGCGTCCCGTTTCCTCAAAGTCCACTTCCTGTATCTGTGACCAATGAACCGAGGAGTTTCCCCCCCACTGTGACAGGCACCAGTTCGCAGTCAGGGTTCCTTGATTTTTAGGGGTTTTTTTAACTTGAGTCACTTCATTCTGTCACTCATCTTTTGTCCTTCTCCTCGTAAGGAGAGTCACCCTTGTTTGTCCCCTCACCGGGCCCCAAACACACCCCCACCCCCCCCACCTCACAAACACACATCGTTTAGTGCACGTGTTTCTTTTTTGTTACTAATCGTGAGGGGGTTGAAAGCAGCAGCCTCACTCCACCGCTTAAAATCTCTACATTGAAGAATAATAAGGAATATTCGGAAAATAAAAAATAAAAAAAAATTTTTTTTTTTACGACAGCCACGAGAAGAGGCGCAGAGCGAGCTTCGTCACCCGCCTCCTCTACGGGGAGGGGCTGATTCATTGAGGGGGGGCAACAGGGTCAGAGTTCAAAGTTAAGTCCTCAGTCTCTCACACCTTGTAGTAGATGTTAGCAGGGCTCTGAGGAGGCATCTCCTGCACGATGTAGACGGGGTGGCCGTAATCGCCGCTCACTTTCTCGTAGTGTGGGCAGAAGACGCTGTCGGCTGTCCTCAGCGGGATGATGATGTCGCTGGGCTCGGAGCCGTTGTTGTTGCCGCCGCCTCTTTTGGGCGTGGCCAGCGAGCCGAGTGACAGCGTGGTGGTATGAGGGGGCGAGTGCTTGCCATGGCGCCGCCGGTGTTTGAGCAGCAGCACTACCAGCATGGCCACGACGGCCACGGCAATCACGCAGGCTGAGGCGACGCCGGCGAACAGAGCCACCTCGGAGCCGATCACCGATGATGATTTACCTCCACTGCCTCCGTCACCTGTCTCGCCCTCGTGTTGAGAACCTCCTGTGCAGAAAGACGACAGTGGGTCACAACAGATACACACGTTCTCCTTTAATGCACCTTCAAGGCTAAGATTCTGGGCGCAGCATAGAAGGTCCATCAAACACACTCTCCATCCATCCATTTTCCATACCGTTTATCCTACGCAAGGCTGTGGGGAGCCTGGACCATATCCCAACCCATCGCGAGGCACAATCTCACACACATTCACACACTAAGTACAGCCTACAGCGCATGCCCTTGGACTCGGGGAGGAAACCGGAGTACCCAGAGGAAACCCCCAAAGCACGGGGAGAACATGCAAACACCAAGCACACAAGCCGGAGGTGGGAATCGAACCCCAAACCCTGGACGTGTGAGGCAAGCTTACAAGCAAAGGTATTGTAGCTGAATGGCTATATTGTTGGTTTTGTTTTTAAATTCAATTCTGAAATGCTGTTTAAGGTTTTAATTCAGACGTGCTACATTTACAGACGTTATGTTTTCTAGGTCTTGTGGGACTCAGCGAGGCTCACCGGACTGATTGCTCGTGCTTCGGGCTGCTTTACAAGCAGATTATGCTGCCTAAGACACTCCACTCAAATGACTTTGACACCCATATGTTGCTTTTTGGAAGGGATGGAAGAGGATGGGGGGGTGGGGGGGTGGGGGGTGGTAGAGAGAGAGACAGAGATGCTGAGGTATGCAGTGTGTGTGTGTGTCACACCGGCATGTTGTTTTATGTCAGGAGGATTTGCGAATGCGAGAACACTCGGATAGATGGTTGAGCAGCTAAGCTCTCGGAGAGCAGAAGAGGGAGAAGACATGATTACAGAGTCTCAGGTTTATATACTTTTATATGGGCGACGTTTAATTATACCTCCCAAACACAAGTACACAAGAAAAAGAGTGCGCACACACTCCAGTCTGTAACATACCTAGCTTGTCGAGCACTTCGTTGGATTTATCCTTGCCCGAGTCTGAGATTTTGGGCGGATGTTTGGTGGGATACTCTTTAGGAGGAAGAGGGTCTGATGGGTCTGTGTAAAACACACAAAGATCACAATCAGAAACAGATCCATGATGAATGAGGGTGTGTGTGTGAGAGATAGCAAACTATCCCTGCTATTCTAAATGAAAAGGGGTGTGTAGTACAAGTGTGCGTGTTAATTAACATGGCAGACACTCGAGGATAATTCAGTGACCTTCGGCATTGTCTGTGCGAGAGAGTGTGATAGCGTGCTGAGTGATGGAGAGACAGAGGAAAGGGGTAGGTGTGACCTGTGGAAATCATTGTGCCCGTCACTGATTAATCAGTAATTACAGGGCGGGGTCTTCAGAACACAAAGACTCCCTCTCAGTCACACTGCTGTCACAGGAACCCGCCCACATGCACAAAATACGGAGCGACGTGGCAACTCTACTCACTCTGTCCGACCTTCATGACGATTTTCATGGACTTCGTTTTACATACTCCTCCTTCCTGGTTCTCCAGGCCCTCCATCGTGCCGTTCGATGTTGCTGAAATGGGGAGAGAGAGAGAGAGAGAGAGAGAGACGACAAGGTCAAGCTCCTGCTGAGCGCCCAAGCGTAGCTAAACTACAGCACATCCTGCGCCGCAGCTTAGGCCCACATTAAAAAATAAAAGGAATGTTTCCCAAATGGCTCGTTCGAACACGTGCAAGAGCTACACGGCATAAAACTTTCACTGGCTGCAGCAGGGTTTCCTTTGAGTACCCAGAATTCCTGCCGCTCCCTAGCTGCGACCTTGGCCAAAACAGAGCTGTATGATTAGCTGCGTGTGCAGACGCAATGAGAGACACCTTTACACAATTCTCTTGAGTTTACTTTGTATGACAGATGATGGTATGCTTATTACGATAGTTATCTTATTGGCTGCTGGTAATTGGCGGCTGGTAATTGGCTGCTGGTTACTGGTTGTTGGTTACTGGCTGTTGGGTTACTGGCTGCTGGTTATTTGCTGCTGGTTATTGGCTGATGGTTATTGGCTGATGGTTACTGGCTGTTGGTTATTGGCGGTTGGTTACTGGCTGTTGGTTACTGGCTGTTGGTTATTGGCTGTTGGTTACTGGTTGCTGGTTATTGGCTGTTGGTTATTGGCGGTTGGTTACTGGCTGTTGGTTACTGGCTGTTGGTTATTGGCTGCTGGTTATTCGCTGCTGGTTATTGGCTGTTGGTTACTGGCTGTTGGTTACTGGCTGCTGGTTACTGGCTGCTGGTTATTGGCTGCTGGTTACTGGTTGCTGGTTATTGGCTGTTGGTTATTGGCTGTTGGTTACTGGCTGTTGGTTGTTGGCTGCTGATTACTGGCTGTTGGATAATGGTTGCTGGTTACTGGCTGTTGGTTATTGGTTGCTGGTTATTGGCTGTTGGTTACTGGCTGTTGGTTAATGGTTGCTGGTTACTGGCTGTTGGTTATTGGTTGCTGGTTACTGGCTGTTGGTTATTGGTTGCTGGTTATTGGCTGTTGGTTACTGGCTGTTGGTTACTGGCTGCTGGTTACTGGCTGTTGGTTACTGGCTGTTGGTTACTGGTTGTTGGTTATTGGCTGCTGGTTATTTGATGTTTGTTGGTAAATGAGAGTATTTAGCTGTACTCGTGTTCGACACACGTGAATCGAAGAGGGTTTTGGCTGCACGCGCATTTTGATGACGTCACGTGATGCGTCTCGGCCCAAATCTGCGGAAAATCTGCTAGTAATTTTGAAAAACTGCAACCCCCTCCGAATATTACAGGGTTGTCCTTTTTGAAAATATAATTACTACATGAATAAATTATGACCAACGTACAAACAACCAATAATAATATAGCTATATAAAAGGGTTTGTTTTGTTTCGTTTCTTCTAAGATTTTTGTTCATTTTGTAATAAATCATGAGCTCTCCATCCCCGTCTTAACTTTCATTCTTTTCACATTTAAAAGCCATGATCAATTCCTGTCTTCTGTTGTTCTGCGATGTTTCCTTTTAATTTGAATTCAAACGATTTCGCTCCTAAAATCATGATTTTCAGCAAAATATCCATGCGTTTGATTAAACAGATGACAAATGTATAATAAATGTGAGGTGGTAAAGCGTGGAACTCGGTATTGAGCTGCGAATGCATTCAGCCTCACGTTATGACTCGGTAAATCTGCATGGGTTTTCTAGACAGGAGTGTGTGTGCAGATGTATGTGTGTGTGTGTGTGTGTGTGTGTGTGTGTGTGTGTGTGTGTCTAGCGGCTTGCAGTCTATCAGGTCAGTAACACAGAGGTAACTAGCTGCCAGGGGCTTTAATGTTTGGCCTCAGTCCAGATCACTGTGGCCTGTATTCATAGAAATAAGGGGAGGTTTGAGAGAGAGAGAGAGAGAGAGAGAGAAAGAGAGAGAGAGAAACACTTCAAGCTCTCCATCATGGTTTTTCTTTCTCTCTTTCTCTGTGTTATCGACTTCATCTTCGTTCTCGACATCCTTTCCTTTTTTTTCTCTCCTGCAGAAATGAATGACTGTGCTTCATCTCACCCCCCCCCCCTTCTCTGGCTCTCTCTCTCTCTCTCGCTTTCTCTCTCTCTCTAACCTTCGGCGTTTTAGTGCTTCAGAGGAGACGAGTCTCTTCCACGTAAAGCTTTTTAGCTTGTTTTACTTTGAGTTAGTTGATTTCATTTCATAAATCCGGTCGTGACACTGAGGAACACACAGAGAATGTGTACAGGATGGATGGCAGGATTCATCGTTTATTATACGAACTAGAGTGTACGCTTGAAAGGGAAAAGTACACGTGTGTGTGTGTGTGTGTGTATGTGTGTGTCCAGCTGAGCGAGATTTCTTATACTACATCCATGAGACAGAACGTGAGGCAGCTGGATCATGGGACAGGGAGACGAGAGAGAGAGAAGGCATCACGAGTTGGCATTAATGCAAAGTCAAAATGGAAAAAAAGAAAAAAAGATAGAGAGAAAAATGACAGACTGAGAGAGACACACAATGTCTAAAGCTATGTGTCTGCAATCAGTCAAATGTCCATGCACATTTTCAGCTCCATTTTCTTAGACTAGCTCTCACTGCTCAGCCATCTGGCCCCTACGGAGTGCAAATTAGCCTCGTAACACACTCACTCACTCTAACACACACACACACACACACACACACACGTCCACAGAGGAGGACTTTGGTCATGAAAAATCACACAAGCATGATAATGATAAAGCACGCACGATTCTAGAAGTG